>NC_083599.1:65765744-66079955 GCF_020882245.1 Rhopalosiphum padi
TAAAATAAATGGCATGTTATATATACTTCATTAAAATAAATAATAATTAATTTTTATTTGGTTTTTTTATTTTATAATTTGTCTATGAAAATCGGCCGTTTATCAAATCTGACAAAAAGTCGCGTACTAATAGTGCCCTTTACAGTCATTGTTCTGGCTCAGTTTATAAATTTAATAATAAAATTATAACAACACTAGTGGACTGTATTTTGATTTTTTAAATTAATTTATTGTTAATAATTTACATTGAGATTATTATAAATTTGATTTTACGACGCGTAATGATCGGCAATGTTTCCGACGCGTCGTTGAGACTGGACTGGTGACCTGTGCCTTATTATATAAAGGCGTTATTACCCGACCCATGGCTATATCACAAATATTATCTGCACAACGGTTGATAATATTTACTTAACATTTAACATAGGGACCGCCTTGAAGTACAGTCTTCAAAATATAATACATAAATTAAGGTCACGGTCACCAAATAGAACAAAAATATCTGAAAAAGTTTACAATATAGTTGAATAATACACAAAAAAAATATAGAATAATAATATGGTTACAAAATCAAACAAAATATTAAGTTGAACTTAAACTATATACACATTTTTTTTTTTTTAATCGCTATCATTTGGCTCTGTATCGTCATTGTCTTGAATTGGCAATGGACATAACAATCTTACAGCCCTTTTCTTTGGCCCACTCACTGTATTGATCATCGCAACCCGCACCACACCATCTTTGCCAGGAAACACGTCGATTACGCGGCCTAGGTGCCATTGTAGCGGAGGTAAATTGGTATCCCTTACTATTACCATTGAGCTCACTTTTACCGAGGGACCACGAGATTTGTCCCACTTCTTACGTTCCTGGAGTTGACTCAGGTACTCAACACTCCAACGTCTCCAAATTTGCTGTACGGTTTTGAACTTTTTTCCACCGTGACAACAAGTTATGCGCTACATTACTTATGTTGGGTTCTGGTAATGACATAAGTGAGTCTCCTATTAAAAAATGGCCAGGAGTAAGGACGGAAAGATCGAGGGGATCGGTAGATAAGGGTGTGAGCGGTCGTGAGGTTTAAACACGCTTCGATTTGCACTAACAAGGTATAAAACTCATCGTAAGTTAATTTTACGAGTGCCACGTTGCGGTTCAAATGTTTTTTTATGCTGCGTACTGCTGCCTTCCACAGACCCCCAAAATGTGGCGCTCTTGGTGGAATGAAATGCCATGTCATTTCATAATTGGTCATTAACTGATGAATGCGATCCTTATGACTTTCAGATGACATTAATAGTTTTAAGTCGGTTAATGCATTATCTGCACCTATGAAACAAGTAGCATTATTGGAATATATATTTTTGCACAGACCACGGTGAGATATAAATCTTTTTAGCGCTGCGAGAAATGCATCAGTGCTCAAATCACATACCAACTCCAAATGTACCGCCTTTGTTGCAAAACATATAAATACGCAAATTATATGCCTTTTGAGTCGCGGCGTTTCGTCGATTGCTGCATTTTAACATGAACGGACCTGCGTAATCGACACCACAGTTTTCAAAGCACCTACTTGGACGGTCGACTCGGAGCGTGGGCAAATTGCCCATAATAGGCGACACATTTTTTTGGCCGTGCTTTGAAACATGTTACGCACTGATGTATTACTTTTCTTACGCATCTCCGTCCGTTGATTGGCCAGTATTTCATGCGCACTGAGGCAAGTGTAGCATGTGATCCGGCATGCATTAATTTTTTATGTTCATGTAGGATAATTAATTTTAAAAAAGTTGTTTCATATGGTAATATAATTGGGAAACGTTGATCCGGTATCGATATTGGTTGCGTTTATCAACCTACCACCTAGGCGCACAATTCCGTCGTCGTCTATAAATGGGTTTACCTTATTCAATTTGCTTTTTGGTGACACATTACGATTATTTTTTAACTCTTCAATTTCTATTGAAAAATGTGCGCGTTGTATAAGTTTTATAATAGTTTTGGTCGCCATTAAGACCTCGTTTTACATTCAACGGTCCGACGATACGAGAGGTATTGTTCCGTTTCGATAACGCATTATTTTTATACCTTAATAAATACGAAACGACATGTAGTAATTTGGTCAGCGACGAATATTTATTGATATCTAACGACACGTCTTTTTGTGAGGTGCATACAACGATTAGTGCGGACTTTTCCTCACTTTGAACATCGTTAACATGTTCAATGTTTTTTACGTATGAAGTTGAACATTTAAACGTATTACTCTCCAGCCATGCTGGACCATGCCACCACTGAGTGTTATATTTTAGTTCGCTAGGCGTACACCCACGCGACAACACGTCTGCTGGATTATCGCTTGACGTCACATGCCCCCACTCCGCGCGATCGGTCAACATGTGGATTTCGCCTACACGATTCGCAACAAACGTCTTCCACCTGTTCGACTCCGCGGATATCCAATCTAACGTGACGGTCGAATCCGTCCATAAATATCGTCGTAATATATTCAGATTAAGTGCAGGTATAATTTTACGTCTATTAGACGCGATAAGAGAAGTGCTGCACATAGCTCTAGTCTGGGGATTGAAATAACCTTTACTGGCGCGATACAAGACTTTGCACATACTAAATGCGATTTAACGATGCCGTCCGTGTCTATTGTGCGCATATATATACACGCACCGATGCCTTCATAGATGCATCAGCGAATCCGTGTATCTCTATTTGTTTATTCTTGTCGGAACCCAGCCACCGAGGTATACTAAATGAATTGAGCTCATTTAGACAATTATTGTATGTTTCCCACTCCAATTGTATGTGATGTTGAACTGGGCTGTCCCAACCGATTTTTTCGCGCCATAAACTTTGTAACAATATTTTTCCCATCAATATTATCGGGCCTACTAGGCCTAATGGGTCAAATAACGTTGCTAGGCCGGCAAGAATGTGTCTTTTTGTTACTTCACCTTTTACCTTCGGTACTTGTACGACATACGTGTAGCAATCACTTTTCGGCTCCCAGTACAAACCTAAAGTTTTCACGCTTTCCCTATCCATTGGTACGGTCGTTATTTCATTTTTATTATGATTTGGAAGTAAATCTGTATGATTCGTTGTCCATTTCGATAGTTCAAATCCCCCACCTCGCATAATCGAAATTAATTCGTTGCGCAATTCAGTTGTTTCCAACAACGAATCTGCCCCGGTCAGGCAATCGTCTACACAAAAATCATTTTTAATTATTTCTTTTAACTTTGTGTTAGTGGTCTTATCGCCGAGACGATTGATGCAACTTATTGTTAAAAAACCTGCTGGCGCCAACCCATAAGTAACAGTACATAGTTTATATACCTTTACTTCATCATTTGGATCTGATCTCCATAATACACGCTGATAGTCGCGATGGTCTTCGTGAACTAACACCTGACGATACATTTTCGTTATATCCGCCGAAAATGCATATTTATATGTTCTGAAACGTACCACGATATCTAATAGGTCTGGTTGTATTTTTGGTTCGTTCATTAGTGTGTCATTTAATGACACACCGCTACTAGTCTTTGCTGACCCGTCAAACACGACGCGTAACTTTGTCGTTCTACTACGATCGTTAATTACATATGAGTGCGGTAGATAAAAATATTTCGCGGAATCGATTAACTGCTTATCGCCGCCCGTATCATAAACGCGTTCCATATGATTAAGATTTTCGTACTCAGTCATAAACATTTTATACTTCATGTATAGTTCGGGATTCTTTATTAAGGGGATTGCAAACGTCCGTTATTTCAATGAAAATATAACAATCTTTTGTCAATCATACCGATGAACCTAGTAATACGATTATACTTTTGAAAACTGATTTGAATTTTGTGTTATGTCTACTTGAGATCGATCAGTCCACTTTTTCAAATTTTGTTCCCCAACTCCTATAAATTTGGCTTGAATATTTAAAAATATACAACATTTTAAATGATGATTATTTTGTATTGAGATTTAAAAACTTAAAATGTGGACTGATCGATCTCAAGTATATATATTAACTAATTCAAATCAGTTTTCAGAAGTTTAATCGCTTTTTTAGGTTCGTCACTAGGATTGACAAAAAGTACATACAAATTAGCATACATCATTTTCTAGTCAGCAGCGCGACGTCGCTCAGACGACTTGTACTGCGCATGCCGCGTGCGAAAGCGTTTCTCCACTACACCTCGTAACTAATTGGTTCTAGGAATCTACGGATAATGAACCCCTATGGCCATATACTATAATAATATATACTATTATATATAATTTGTCTACAACACCGGTTTATAATAGTCATTTCTATGAATAATATTATATTATGACGTCTAGTGTATACACGATAATTATATTGAATTTATAATATAAATTATATTATTGATAATAATTGTAAATACTAAAATATAATATTATATGTGTACAATTAGCAATTTTCTGCCGTATGCATTCAGTCATAAATTGTTCATTGAGCTTTGCAGTGCTATTTTATGCATAATTTTTGCTTTCTTTTGTTAATCTGGTTCAGTTAATTTTTTTGCTTATCCAACAACATTTTTAAATACTTAGTGTGTGTTTTTTATTTTAAAAAATGCATAATAATGTTGATAAAATGAAGAAAAAAAAAACAAGATTATCTCGAATAAAAAAACATAAAGGACATGTTTTATCACTACAAAAATGGCAAAAAAATCGAATAAAAAACACGGTAAGTCAAAATATATAATTTTAAAAAGTGTTTAACTTCAACAATTGCGAAAGTCGAAAGTTACAATAGTATAGTTGCAAAATATGTCGGGGGTAAACGCATCAACTATTCGTTTAAAGGTAAATGTTTTATTTAATATACCTACATGTTATGTACCTAATAATTATAAGTTAGGTTTGAAATAACTATTTTGTATTATAAATTTGTTCTAAATATTATTCAGGTTCTTATAATGTTCGTTGTCATAATGCAGTTATAGCGTATAATTATGGACCTCAGCATTTTAGACGATTTCATAAAAAATTAACTAACTTTAGTCCTGGTAAATATACAAAAAAATATATCGCTAAAGAAACTAAATCAAAATGTCGAATTGCAAACAACGCGTTAGCTCAAACTAAGTAATACACCTGTTTATAATAGTATTTATTTACCTAATAAATTTATTTTGAATATTATTTATTTTTTAATTTATTTAAGACCAAAATCAAGAAAAAAAATTATTTATGGACCTGATGTCGATTATGGAGCAGTAAATGAAGAACTAGATTGTCATCCATTACCCATATCCCGTGAAGAGTTCGAAGAAAAAAAATTGAATTTATTAGCCAGTTTAAAATTAAGCAAACACGAGATTGAAAAATTACAATGTCGAACAGTTGAACAATCGAATTGTGAAGAATGGAAAAAGGAAAGAAATAAAAGATTGACTGCTTCAAATTTTGGTAAAATCTGCAAAATGCGCAAAACAACTCCTAAAGAAAACAGTATAATTTCAATTTTATATCAATCGGATTATTTTCATGGTACCTCTGCAACTGGGTAAATTTTAACTATTTTTTTTTTTAATTTTGAAAATATTTTTCGTAAATTAATTTAATAACTTGAATTTAGTTACGGAATACAATTTGAACCTATAGCCAGGCAAGAATTTGAGAAGCTTTATGTATGCACTGTGAAATTGGCAGGACTATTTGTTGACTTCAATCTACCATATTTAGCAGCTTCCCCAGATGGACTAGTTGGAGACGATTCAATTATAGAAATTAAATGTCCTTTTTCTATAAAAGATTTCACACCTAAGGAAGCATATAATGAAAAAAAATTAAAGTTTATGGAAATACAAACAAATAATTTAATTTT
This sequence comes from Rhopalosiphum padi, assembly GCF_020882245.1. NCBI lineage: Eukaryota > Metazoa > Arthropoda > Insecta > Hemiptera > Aphididae > Rhopalosiphum > Rhopalosiphum padi. The sequence goes on from NC_083599.1 coordinate 65,771,626, forward strand.
AAAAAAAACACATATATATTACTACCAAGTCCAAGGCCAACTTCACATAACTAATAGACAATTCTGTTACTTTATTGTGTGGACACCAAAAGGTATAATAAATATATTATATATATTTTTTTCATATATTATATTATTTATAATGTACATTATTATATTATATAATATTATGTATTTGTACTATTATAGGGATATGTGTTGATAAAATAGAACGTGACGATGAGTTTTGGAAAAACAAAATGGAAGTTATTTTATCGGAGTTTTACCTAAATTACTTGTTACCAGAATTAATTAACCCTCAGTTAAATAAAGTTAAAATTTAATTGGAATTTATTATTAAATTTTTTAATTATAAATGTTTGGCAATATAATATAATATCTATGAATTATAAACAGATTTTTTATTATAAAAATATATATATTATATAGGTAGCGACATTGTGTTCATCAATGGGTATGTTATTCTTGCTAATAACCCATATAACAAAAATAATGTGTTCTCAGAATCTCCGCCCGCACCGTTCCCTACCTGTGAGACGGTGTCACTAACACTACACTCTATCCCAAAAGAGAATAATCAGTCGGCCGACCGGTTTTCGTCGATTTCCGCGCATCTCCCACCAGCTACCCGTAATATTGGTCGTTTTGTACTGTAACTGTGCGCGTGCGTCGTGGGCCACGGTTCGAGGCGCTCTCACGCGCGTGCGTGCGTCGTGCGTCAGGCACCGCGCGTAATTTTAAAAAAACGTTAAAAATCAAAGGAAAAAAATCCCTATCCCCCCCTCACTCATTTTTTACGCCATGATTTTTTGTTTGTTTTTTTGGCGTGATACGTACAGAGCACATGGCAATTGCTCACTTTTGCTCTGTGTAACCTAGAAGCACTATCCCCGTGTTTGTTATTTTCATCGCGCTTATTATTTTTTTGTGATTACAATTTTTTTTTAAATTTTTTGAACATGGATAACGTTACATCTCCTCGAGTGCTACGGAATCCTAAAGGAAAGGTAAATATACTTCATTTTATTATTATATTATATTATTAAGAAATAAGGACAGTAAGAAAAAAAAATAAAGAAAAAACGTGAATTTTTTATGCAATACACTGATACCAACGATATTGTTTTAGTTTGGCAAATCTCAAAAATAGAAAACCGTAAATACTTGTAAATTTTAACGCGTACATATTTTAGCAATTACTTTATGTTATAAAAATATTTTGATCATTTTTGTACTCCTTAAAGGCTTCTACTCCTTCAATTTTAATTTATTTATTTTTTGAATTATTATCGTTAGCAAATTATTTTCTGTATATGCATTCGTATTGTTGTGAGCGGTTAATGTTAAAATTTTCGAATCTAGGAAAAAAACGACAAGGGTAAAAAACGACATTATAAATAAATATACATTTAAATAAATGCTTTATAATAAATATTACACGACAAAAAACGTTTAATGCAGTTAACTTTAAAATTTCACGTCGAACGTTCAAGACGTAACTGACGCCTAATGTTTTACAAAATATAGTAGAGCCTATAGTTTATATCCACAATCTTATCATAACATTCAAAGTTATAATTTAAACTTTTATTATATTTAATAAGTAATAGGTATCTGTTCTCTATATTAAAATTATTATCGTTGCGACTTGCGACTTCACTCATCAAAACTACTTAGGTATACCTAGGTATAAAATATGATTACATTTTTAACCATAAAATTTGGTTTATCGTAACTCATGTATATCATTGTGTAGGTTAGGTTAGGTATACAAATATAACTTTAGGCTAATGGCCTGTGATGTTGAAAAATTATTACTTCTAATATAAATATATATATATATATATCATACATATTAAAAAAAATAATATAGATGTAAAGTTTATTGCAACAAGCGTGCTTTCGAATTTCTAAGTTATTTAAAAATAATTTTATTCATGACAATTATTTTAATAACTTTTAACCAAAATTAACGTTTTGTCGTTTTTTTCCGTGTCGTAATTTTCTAAATATTATGACTTTTTTTGAGCTGTTTGCGGAAAATTCAAAATTTCAATTTTTAAAATTTTATTTGGTTGGATAAAAATCTTGAAAATATATATGCACAATTTTTTTATAAGAATTTTAAGTTCGATTTTTTTTATCAAATTCGGACGAAATTACATATTTACCAAGAAATACGATTTAAGTTATTTTGTTGTTATTTTATAATATTAATTCAACTTATCAGCTAACGTACATTAATATTAAGTAATAACAATAGTAATCGATAACATAATGTCTCTGAAAAAAAAATGTTAAATTATACTTTCTAGAATTCTGTAAAAATTAAACTTTTTAATACATTTTCAACAATATCATAAAAAAATCTGATCGTTTAGTTATAAAATTGATTTTACAATGTTTTTTATTATTTTAGTTTGTGTCATCTTCCCAAAGGAAAATGATTATAAACACTTACAAAACCAAAATTGCTCAAAATCCAGAAATTAAAATGCTTCATCTTAAAAAAATTATATCAACTGAACTCGGTATTGGAATGTCTACAATATACCAAACAATTTTAGAGTACAAACGGACGAAAACCATCTCATCACCAAATAAAACAAAAATATTTAAAAGCATAAAAGATAAAGTTGACGAATTCGATAAATATGCTATCAGGCGAAAAATACATCAATTTTGGTTTAGACGTGAGTTACAGACTCTAGATAAAATTTTGTGTGTCATAAATGAAGATGTCGATTTGCCTAATTTTTCACGCTCCTCGCTCCATAGATTATTAGGATTTATGGATTTCGAATTTGTTAAACGTGGTCGAAATTGCGCAATGATTGAACGTAATGATATTGTTGTTTGGCGGAGAAAATATTTATTGGTATTCGGAGATATCGTGAGGAGGGTCGGCCAATATACTATTTAGATGAAACTTGGGTAAATGCTGGTGACGTACCGAGTAAAGTTTGGTGCGATAAATCGATTAAATCTGCGAGAGATGCAACAAATAAAGGTCTTTCAACGGGAGCAGTAAATCCTAGTGGAAAGGGGAAACGCCTGATAGTTTGCCATATCGGGTCAGAAGATGGATTTGTTTCTGACAGTCTTCTGTGCTTTGAGTCTAAGAAAAACACCCAAGACTATCACGATGAAATGAACGGTGATTGTTTCCGTGATTGGTTGGAAAGTGTTTTACCTAGACTCAAAGATAACGCAGTAATTGTCATGGACAACGCTCCGTACCATTCGGTGAAACAGGACAAATGCCCAACGAGAAACACCAGTAAACCTAAAATTATTGAATGGCTCGAGAGCAAAGGAGAGGTTATTAGTAGACCAATGGTTATTCCAGAGCTTCTTTTGATTGTGGACAGGCTGAGACCTTTGTATAATAAATATGTAATTGATGAACTAGTCAAAAAACAAAACAAAACGATTCTTCGACTGCCACCTTACCACTGCGAGTTCAATCCTATTGAGCTCGCATGGTCAAGTGTAAAAAACCATGTGAGGATGAACAACAAAACCTTTAAGCTAAACGACGTAAAACAATTACTAATAGAAGGCGTAGAAAGAGTTAATGCCGACATGTGGAAAAACTTCATTAAGCATACTATAGAAGAGGAGGAAAAGTTTTTGAAAATGGACTTTGTGGTGGATGAATTGATGGCTGAAAAAGAACCATGTGTTTTAAATGTTGAAACTGATGACTCGGACGATTTTGACGACGTTAGACCTTTATCAGAAACTGATGAATAAATGTATAATATTACATTTGTAAATAATGTTATATTTGTATTTTGTATTTGTATATTATAATTTTTTTGTATATAAAATTATAATTTTGTTCATTATTACGAGTGTTATATTCGTATTTTGTATTTGTATATATTAATTTTTTTGTATATAATATTATAATTTTGTTCATTATTACGAGTGTTATATTCGTATTTTGTATTTGTATATATTAATTTTTTTGTATATAATATTATAATTTTGTTCATTATTATGTTATATTTGTATTTTGTATGTAATATTATGTTTATATTTTTATTTCCTGTACAATATCATACTTTTATTTTGCATATAATATTATAGATTTTTTCGTAAATAATAATTGTTCGTTGTATTTGAATAATAATTAATTTTATTTAAAAAATAGAGTCACATTTTACGAAAAAAAAGAACGTGTACCCCTCTCCATTGTTAATGCATTACTGCGGTCGCACACTCGCGCGTAATAATAATTGTAAATATTAATCGTAAACGGTCGTCAATTGTCTTCGGAATCCGTCGGCTGCTTTAGGTGGGAGAAAGTTGGCCTCGGCGCTGCCATAGCGCTCAGTCTACATGCGCAAAAAGTGATTATTCTCTTTTGGGATAGAGTATAATGATCATTTACTACGCACACACTTGTAAGCTTGCGCGCACGCTCTTATATTATTGCCTATACTAAACTCCTTAGAAACTGTACGTTTGCAATCCCCTTAACCGTTTTTCTAATGATAGAAATCTACGTAGAGCTGAGGTGTATGAGTTACCCAGCTGATGACAATTTTCTTTGAACGGTAATTTAACTATAAATCTACCGTCATCGTTTTGAGCGAGGTTTTCGTTAAAATGCGTTATACACGATTTTTCTTCGTCCGTGAAATTGTGCTTCGACGATAGTTCCTCCATTTTCCAAAATAACTCTATTTTGTTATCCAAATTTTGGTATTGATTTTGAGTTGTTAGTAGACACGAATTTAATTTTGTTGTACTTAATTGTGTTGATGTTTTACCTACAACCACCCATCCGAATAATGTTTTTTGCAAATACGGACCGTCTTTGGTTTTTAATTTCTCATCACACATTATATCCCAATAGGTATCACCTCCGATAAGAACGTCGATATTGCCTGGACAATTAAATGTAGGGTCTGCAACATTAACGTTGTCGGGAATGCTTATGGCGCGTATAGGTGTATGCGGTAATGAACCTGTTATTTTTGATAACACTAAAAACTCGATTGTCGTTACGTACGAACTATTTAATGATTACACGACAGCTGTTACTTTGTACTTTATATTGTTCTTCGACTCGCTTATTCCGCATATCGGTATATTTACTTTATGACGTTTGAGACCCAGTTTATGTACCAAATTATTCGTAATAAAATTACTTTGAGACCCGTTGTCTAATAATGCTCGGCCGTGTATATTTCTGCCGGCGGAACTTGATATTTTTATTATTGCCGTCGCCAATAGTACTTGATTATCGGTGTCGGCGGCATCTACAGTATGCGCTACCACTACTGCATCGTTTGATCCGTTACCTTGTATATTTCCTTCTTCCGAGCTGGCTTCTTTTTCTTGATGTAAGAGTGAATTGTGTAGTTTTTGATATTTTCCACATTTCCAATCACAACAAAAAATACCGCACATGTACTTTTTACCAATTACGTTATTTATTTATTTAAATTTTTAACGAATTATAATTTATATATTGACTTTAACGTTAATTAATAATATCTTTTAATTGATAGATGAAGCAAACGCATACTTATGATTTATATTTCATCATACATTGTTTAATATATTAAACGTTTTTGTTCTTTTTAAATAACAAACGTATTAAAAATACTCTTTACATAATAATTATGTATAATATACCTATAATATATTGTATAGGAATATAGGTATTATATTATACTGTATGTTATATGTTGCATGAATTTCAATTTTTGTGATTTGTCAGTTTTATTTAAATTATTAATCTTTCTTAAAAAAAAAAAAAGCACCATTAGTAAGTTATCAAATACGTAATGACATAACAAAATCGTTGTTACAAAGTGGGCAACGTTGTGCTTCTAGATGCGTTAAGCAATCCACACACAATACTCTATGCCTGCAAGGCACAAGTGCGTGTGTCCTTGGAGCCACTCTGCATACCGTACAAATGTTTTCTTCATTTTTGACTGGAGAATAAAGTTCATACAGATTTCTAGGAACTTGTACATATGTAATTTCATCCTCTTCAGAGTCGTCAATTAACAATTGTTACCAGATGTTCATTTCCCGATCTTCAGGAATGATGAAGTCCCTTTCATCATAATCTACTAATGAATAATAATAATAATTTACAAGGTAATTACAAAATTAAAAACATTTTTTTTTTTTCATAGATGTATCTAATTTTTGTAGGTAGGTACTTAATAAATCTCTTTTGAACATTTTACTTTTTAGATTTATAATATTATAGTATTTTATATTGTGGTATTGCTTTATCACCAACAATATAATAAACCTACACATTTATACAATCAAATTAAAAATAATAATAAATGAAAAATACTATTTTGAGTCTATTTTATAGATATTACCTTCTACAACATTGACTTCTGGTTCGTGAATAATTGGAATTACATTTCCAGCCATTGGTTGCTCAATGACATCTACATTATCGTCTACAGCAAGGATGGCATTTTGTTGTGGATACATAATTGGTACTTCTTCATCAGAACCTAGTAATATATTATAATTTAATAATAATTAATCAAACATCAAAAATGTATTAAGAGGACGCTACACTAGTCATTTTCAGCGCGAAAAACTTGTCTACGGAAAACAAACAAAACGGCCTCAAAAAGTGGTTTTAGAGTGAAAACACCTATTATCAAAATTGTAGAGGACAATATTTAGGAGGGAACTTCATTGGTTTTTTTTTTAAATTTTAAGTATTAAAAAAGTTAGAGTTATTTAAAAAATGTAAAAAAAAAGGTTTTTGTGCCTTTAATTACAATCTGTGTATTTAGAATAATACAAAACCCCAATGAGGTTCCCTCCGAAATATTGTTTTCTATAAATTTCATAATAGGTATTTTTACTCTAAAATCACTTTTTGATGCCGTTTCGTTTGTTTTGCGTAAACATGTTTACGTCGTTAGATTTAATTTTTATTGCCGTCATGTGCTGCTACCTACTGGGCGTTGTGGCGGCCGCCGTGATTTCCCCCACTTCGTCAAAAAGTAAATTTCAACCACGACTGTCTCGCCCGATCGCGAATCGGTTATCTACGACGGTAGACGCTTTCGAGAATAGATCTTACCGATTACGTTTATAGTAAATAGCACGGCTATAGATAATTATCTATAGTAGTGGTGAATAGTATTTTATTTTTTTTTTTATTTTTATTAGACAATTCAATAATTGTACATATATAGTAATAGACAATAGTACATACTAGTAGGTACAATACGATGAAGAGATAATAATATATATAATTTTGACATATGTGTAATATGAAGTATTTATATAACAGAAATTACAATAAATACAGTTATTATAATAAGAAAATCGCCATAGATAGCAGTGGCGGCTCGTGGGTTTTTAATGAAGTAGTGCACATCCAAAAAAAATATAACCAATATAATATATATATATATTATAAATTGTATTAAATAATATTGTTTACAAATTTTAGTTATTTACAAATTACTTTTTCTTTTGCTTATACCTATTTTTACAAGTGTCAAGTACCTATAATAATAGTAAATACATAATAATAATAATAGTAATAATACATTTTCAAGTAAAAAACTATGACAAAGTAGATAAAAATTATTATATTTCAGGTACATATTTATGTTAAATCGATTCTCCTCTCTTTTTTTTCTGCAAATCTGTTTATTACTTCTTCGTTGAAGTTTGGAATGTTGTTGATCATCCGTTTTTCGATCGATAACATAGCTAGTGCTGTAAGTCGATCTTCTGTCATTGAATTTCTCAAAAATGTTTTAATACGTTTCAATGTAGAAAACGACCTTTCGGCTTCAGCTGTAGTCATTGGAATAGTTGAAATTATTTTTAAAAGTTTGTAGCTTTCAGAAAATATATGTATTAAATTATTTTCAATTATAAATTTCAATAAATGAACTGATGAATTGATATCACGGAAATCGGTTCTTTTGTAGAACAGTTGTAGTTCAGTTTTAAGTTTAGTAACATCCAAAAAAGGATATGCTTCAATTGTTTTATTAAAATGGTCACCTGGGAAGTTATTTTCGTACATAAGAAATTTGGTAGATAAAAATAGGTGCGAAGCATTTAAGTGGTTTTTATAATCAAACCGTTCTTTAACGTTGACAATAAAAATGTCACATACTTCTTTTGCAGCGATTTTTCTTGTTTCAATAGTATCATCATGTTTTCGTTTTTTCGTTGGATGATTTTGAGAAGTTTCAAAGATGTTATCAATATTCTGTCTTTCTTTTAATATATTTTCTTCGAACCGAAAAATTGCCTTTGAAAGTTCTACAGGATCCATAGTTGGTTTTTGTAGTTGATTATATAAAATATCAACATGAGGCATTAAAGAATGAAACACTCTTAACCAAAATATAAATCTATCGTCAATTAACATCCGATGCAAAGCTCCAGCTTGATTAATTGCTATGGTTTGATTGAATGTTGATTCAATTTCTTTCATACATTCAATTAACGACTCAAGATTCTCATACACAGTATTTACTATTCGACTTTTAAAATTCCATCTAGTATTAGATGATCGAGGAACTCTGTGTTTAACAATTTTATCTAAAACCGTAACCCGCTGCGGACTGTTGGAAAAAAAATTGGTTATATCAGTTAGGTTTGAAAAAAAATTCTTATCTCACGATTTTGTGAAGTTGCTTGAATTAAAATTAAATTAAGCTGATGAGCATAACAATGTATGAAATGTGCATTTTTATAGCTATTGTTTATTATTTTTTGTACACCATTGAGACGTCCACTCATCACGTTTGCGCCGTCGTAACTCTGACAAATCAACATATCTGGTGACTCTAGGACTTTTTCCAAATTAAATATTATACATTCAGACAACGATTTCGCATCGTGTCCAGTAGGATTGAAAAATCCCCAAAATCTTTCTACTGGTGTTCCATCCGATAGTAAATATCTAAATATTATTGACAATTGAAACTGAGCAGATACGTCAGTTGTTTCGTCAGCCATTACAGAAATATATTCTGCTTGTTTTATTTCATTTTTAATTCTTTGTTGACATACAGCTAAACAACATTCTAGTAAATCATTTTGGATTGATTTGGATAAACCTTTAAATACCGAAGAGTTCTCAATATGACATTTTAGTACCGAATCTAACTCTGAACTAAAGTTTATAAGACCTCGAAATACGCCGGGATTCTCTGAATTTGATTTTTCATCGTGACCTCGGAGTGCAAGCTCAAATGCTCCACAAAATTTAATACAATTTATGATTTTATTCAATATATAACGATTATGACTTATTTTTTCATTGTATTGTTTGATATTCAACCGATATGCACTAGAAAGTTGTTGTCTTATGTCTTGTTTCCCTAATAGTTTTAAATTTAATTGAGAATTTATGTGTGTCATTGATTTTTCGTGTGTTTTGATTTTAGAAGTTAAATGAATTAAATCGTTTATTCCATTCTTTACCCAAGCGGCATCATTAGATTTTTGACCAAAAAGTAGACAGGGAAAACAATACAAACGATTTGTTTCTGAACAACCACAAATCCAGTCATTAGTTTTATATATATCATTTTTAAATTGTCTTACATAATCTCTCGTTTTACATTTAGTAATTTGTTTAATATTTAAATCTGGAGTAGGCCTACCTTTATTTTTTATTTCCATCTTTTTCTCCAACGAGATTGATGAAAAATTACATTGCAGTATTAATTGCTGTACTGAGTTCATTTTAAAAATTGAAAACAAATACACGAGTAATAATATATTAATATACGTTAATGTCGGTCGTCGATAATAAACAGAAACACGATGGTCACGATTAATAATGTTTTGAATTTCCGATAATGATCGACTAGCTAATATTATCAGCTGATAATCGAAATAATATAATAAATTAATGAGAGTAAAAATAAACTATAATAACATAATAATGCCGATGCCGACGCGGCGACGTCGAAAATAATTCGCTGAAAATAATTTAATTGGTTATGTGCACACAAACAAATGTGCACACCAACTCCATTACAACGCGGGCTGCGTGTATCGACTTGCTTCAATTTTTACACTGTACAAATGTGCACGATGATTGTGTGCACAACTGCACTACTATAATAATACACGCCGATACCGTTCCGTCGCGGACAGCCATTTAGCAGTCGAAATAACCCAATCCAAATATTAAACATAAATACATAATATTATAATATTATTATTTTCATAATACTCTGAATTTATATTTTTATATTTTGAAAATAATTCTTATTACATTACAGGTGCTTAGTTGTATTATTATGATTTGTTTTCAATTTTTCTTGAGTTTAGGTAGGTAGTGCACGTGCACTTGTGCACATACACACGAGCCGCCACTGATAGATAGTATATTTTAATAAGCATTACATAATTATTGACCAACTGGATTTATTTGAATTGTGTTCAATCATTTGTAGAATTTAATTAGTTACTATGCCACTACGGACTTCTTATTTTTTTTAGACAATAAGTAGGTACAATGCCGGCCCAAGATACGGGCGAACCGGGCTGTTGCCCGTGGCGCTATTTTTATGGGAACGCTTTTATTATACGAATATTTTATAAATTTTAGTGTAATATTTATTCAAATAGACAATAATATATATAGAATCGAAAATGCTATAGTTTTTAAATTAGATCTAAATGAAGCGATACAAAATTTTGCTGATTTAAAATCTATAAAAAAATGTATATTTAAAAAAAAAAGGTGGGCAAGTGGGTATCGCTCTGCTGTATAGTAGATATGGAGAGTAAGTCACTGGTTACTATAATGGATGTGTTAAATTTGAATGCAATAACAGGTATCATTGCATACGAAAAACGATTCTGAACGGAGATTATTTGTCAGTCAATGATAATTAGTAGGATATATTATATTATTACCTATATTTTAATTGTAATATATCGTTATTTTATGCGATTTCGTAAAAAATTAAATTTCATACGTTCATTAAAATTGTTCTGTATTAACGCTGAAATTTTTTTTTACAGTTACTTGAAGGAAAACTTACAGATAACCTTGTATTGGGTTTTTTTAACCTTAGGTATAAATCACAAAAATTTTATGAATTTTCAATTTAAAAATCCCATGTAAATTTTTGTGATTTTGACATATTTTGTAAACATTTGAACTTTAAATGCATATAAACAAAAATTGTGACTAATGATTTTCGATTTTCTTTTACTACGATAAGTACAGCTTATAATAAACCTCGTATTAAATTGTAAAGATTTTTAAGAATACCAAATTTTTTTATCGTCATTTCAAAAAAAAAAAACTTAGAAAAGATGATAATTTTAATTATCTATAAAGAGTTTTAAAAAAGTCAAAATATTTTGAAAATTTTATCGTAAATAGATAACGCTAATATAAACATTTGGTAAAATTTGAAGTGTTTACAATGATTCGTTTTTGAGTTACAGCAAGATAAAAAATTTGATTTTGTAGAAAACTGGTTATGCTTAAAAATTCCCGTTTTTCCGTTACTTTTTTATAGTTTTTCCTGATGCATTTGAAAACTACTGTACATTTTTTACTTTTGACCCCCCCTCCCAAGTACCAACTAGGTTTCATTTTCCTTTTCAAATCGGGACTGAAGTTAAAAATCAAAGCACTATTACTACTCTAAAACGTAATGATAGACACAAAAATATATAAAAAAAATTAACACACATCAAAAAATCACTCCGTTCAGAATCTAAAATGCATCTTTTTAAAAAAGCTGAAAATATGCACACTAAAATTTCATTTTTAAACACGTTAAAGTGTGATTCTAAGTTTTAGCTAGTCCAGCAACTTTTTGATGTGCTCGGTAAAAAGAACTCCCAGGCCTTATTTATGACAATCCTAAAAAATTTAGTTATAAATCTACACATCCTACTATAGGCGTGCACACCGGGCGAGCTGGACAAGCCTCGGCTCGACCGGAATCTTTTTAGGAGCATAGTACAATTTCAAATTTGTGTATATTATATTTAACTCTATGATTATAATCGTGGGAATTATGAAAATTTATTGTATTTGTCGTAATAGTGAAATAAAATTAAAAATATTTGTTTATCATCATTACATAATTTTTATTGATTTATTTATCTGACTAATATGCACAAAATATCAAAATAATTGATATAGAAGTACTAAAGAGTCTATAGTTTATAGACAATGGCCTATCGCCTATAGGAAATAGGAAAATTCATTTATCAATTATTATATAATTACACATTGATAAATAACCTACTAAGTTGATATGTATAGTTATTAGGTATGCATTAGGTATGTATTAATATAATATGTATTTTATTTTTAACTTAAAAAATATACGCCTATATGAATTCCTACTAGAATTTTTTTTTTGTTAAAACGAATTAGGATAGCAAAAGTTACAATATGAGACTTCTAATAGCCGAATTTCCTAAAAAATGTGTATACAAGAATAAATAATCAAGTATAATTATTGTAATTTTTGAATCAAAAAGTGAACTCTATTTCTTCAAGGTTATTCAACGTGATTACATAAATTTTGAATTCAAATAAAAAATGTTTGTAAATTTAAGTTAACAATTTTTGTATTAAATTTAAAAATAGTCGCGCCGCGTACACCGTTCACTACACACGTGTTCTGTACATCGCTCCGTATAAATCCGTGTTACTTAAACCAAAATGAAATAAAAAAATTTTCATTTTCACCATTGAATGCGTAATGAAAATCTCTACATTAAACTGTTTTTAAACACATCGAAAAATCTAAACTTTGTCGATAATTTAAAAAAATTGAGAATTTATAATTACTAAATTGCCAATTATCTACTCACACGACCACACCGGCTATCGGACAGCCGGCGGTCATTAGTCTACACCGCTATCGCGTCGCAGTGTCATTAACTATCCATACACACAATGGCTCCGAAACCACCTATCAACAAATACAAACCAAGTAAATCAAGCCAATCAATACCCAGTCTATCTACATCTCAAAATAGCCCCACAAAAAGTCGTATACAGAGTGCATCAAGTGACGTATTTAATTCATCAGTTGAAATGGATGAATCCCAAGTTACATTACCCACGGGATCTACATCCAAACGAAACCTCTCATCTACCGATAACCCAGAACCTAAAAAAAAATAAATCTATTTTTATAACGGCTAACAGATATTCGCCGCTTGCTACAGAGAACGAAAATAACGAAAATACTTCACACTATTCCCAAAGAAACGTAACAAAAATCACTGATGACTCACCTAGTAATAAGATCAAACTCCCACCACCAATATTTGTCCGTGGTGTATTAGATTTTGTCGAACTTCGCAACCAATTAATAAAGCTAATTGGTTCTGAAAATTTCTCCTTCAAATCGTCAACAAACGATCTAAAAATACAAACTACCGAACCAGAGTCATACCGTAAATTAATACACTTTCTGAAAGATAAAAATGCGCAATATCACACATACCAACTTCAAGAGGATAAAGCCTTCCGAACAGTTATCCGGAACCTACATCCATCGACACCGACAGACGAAATAGGAATAGCTATTGAAGAAATAGGCTTTTCGGTCCGACAAGTAACTAACGTACTTAAGAAAATAACAAAGGACAAACTGCCAATGTTTTTTGTTGATCTAGAACCAGCCCCAATCAATAACGATATATTTAGTGTAACATCCCTACTCCATACCAAAGTAAAAATAGAGGAGCCACACAAACGAAGAGATATCATTCAATGTCAAAATTGTCAGGACTACGGCCACTCAAAAAAATACTGTTCATACCAGCCTAGATGTGTCCGCTGCGGTGAAAATCATCCAACCAGCAACTGTACCAAATCATACGAGACTCCTGCCAAATCAGGGGCGTGCTCAGCTTTTTCTAATGGGGGGGGATAAACTGTATCTTGTTTTGTTTATTGTCATATACAAAAAATTTTCTTATATATTGATATTTTAGAAGTAGGTTGATATATATTATATTATGATATAATACTAGATATAGAGCTAAACATACTCAAAATTAACATTTTATAAAATATTTTATTTTATATAATCGGACATAAAAAAGTATAGATCTAAAGACCTAAGTCCTAAAGTATAAGTTCAAGTTTTCTTGGCTTCATAGACATTTCATCCAAGACTTCATCTGAAGTAATGCTAATATCTTTATGTACTGCCAACAACGTTAATCCATTCAAACGGTCCTAAAATAAAATGCAAGTAAATATTGAATGTCGGTTAAACTAATAAGTTAAAGAGTATTGTACTTCAAGCATTGAGTTTCTGGTGTATGTCTTCACCCTCTTTAATGTTGAAAACGTTCTTTCTGGGGTGGATGTTGAAACGGGTAGGACACATAAAATTTTTAGTAACTTATTCAAATTTGTATAAATAGAGGAACTGCAGAGTTGAAGAGCATCTAGGCCAGTTTTAATGACTTCAGAATTGTCCAATATCTTTGTTCGCCATATTTTCAGTTCAGCCAAACTGTTGTCTTTATTTACATGCGGTGAATAAAACTCTGCCAGATTTTTAAAGGATTCAATTTCACTTGCATTTAAGAACTGATTTTTTGAAAAAATAGTCTCAAATCCTATTTAAATTTATAAATTAGTAAAAATTATAATTAGTACTAAATATTAGTTAAAAAGAAAAACCTTTAAAAATTGTTTTGTGTGCAGTAAATCTTTCTTCTAATTGTGCAATAAAGAAATCCAAATATGGAATAAATATTGTAGTTCGATAATAATGTTCAACATTTATGTCTGATATTTTATTATTATCAGAATCTGTAAAAGGATTTGCACGATTGGTTTGTCTTTTTGTAATTCTTTTCACCGATAGATTTAAGCTGATAACATTAGCCATTTCCTAAATTACATTATATTGTGTTTAGAAATTGTTTGATAAAAATTAAATATAAAATTTATTAATTGACTTTGATTACCTCTGCCATTAAGAATATATTATTAAATTCTTGTTCAATATTAATCCTAATATTCTTAAGTGCTGAAATTATATCCTCGGCGAGGCAAACTGCTTCTACTAAGTCAATTTTTTTGGATTGTAATTGCTTACATAGTGGCAATCCATAGGAAAATAAAAACTGTAACAAATGAAGTTTAGTTAAAAAGATTATAAGAATAACTTTAAAACTTTATTTTTTAGAAAATTAAAATAAATAAATTACTTTAGTAATTTGAAGTGAGATCAAAAATTCACTATCAATAGCTTTTAATAATATGGCAGCATCAGTGGCAGAACTGTCGTTCCATTCTGTAATTATTTCTAATGCAGCCACCACACAAGGGAATAGTTCGACAAAATCGTTCACAGCATCATAACGCTGCACCCAGCGTGTGGCACAAAGTCTTTTAAGTGTTCTGATTTTAGGTTCAAAATCACCTTTATCAATTGCAATTAACAATGCATTATTACGCTTTGGAGTTTTTAAAAACACATACATTTTTTCCAATATGCCTAAACAGTTTCGAATAGGCTTAATATTGCTTGCAGTAGAAACAGCCAAGTTCAGTGAATGGGCAGCACAATGGACATATATTGCTTGTGGATACTGTTCACGGATAATCGCTTGAACGCCATTAAACTTTCCAGACATGTTACTTGCTCCATCAAATCCTTGACCAAATAAGAAATCACATTGAACTCCACAACTAATTAAACCTAAAATTTTAAATTTCAAATAGATAAATTAAATTACATATTTATATAATTTTTAAGATAATATACAAACCATTTATAATAGCTGACGAAAGTGAAATGCCAGTAAGACTGTCTACTTTTATATATTGCAAAAAATCTTCACACATATTATTTTGAGTATCCAAATATCTCACACATAAAGTTAGTTGTTCATTAGTTGAGATATCTGTTGTTTCATCAGCCAGTATTGAAAAACATTGTGAATCATTTATTTTTTTTACTATTTTTTTTTGTATTATATCTCCACATGCAATGATCATTTCGTTTTGAATTTTGGACCCAATGTATTTGTAACGATAATCATTTTCTAGATTTTGTTTTAAAAATTCATCTCCTTTTCCTCTATATCTGAGAATAGCACGGAAATTTCCATCATTAATTGAATCATCTGCAAAAAAAAGTTTGATAAAATAATATATTAAAAATATTAAAAATAGATTTTAGATACTTATTAATGATTACTGACCATTGACATTAATTTTTCCAGAATCTCTATGTCCCCTTAAAGCGATTTCTTGACGTCCACATAATATAAGACATTCAATTATAGGTATAAGTTTTGCTCTATTTTCTTTTATTTTAGCTAATCTAAAAAAATATTCTTAATTTGTATTATAACTTATTTAAATTAATATTATAATAGAGTATTTTATTTACATACCTATCAGTGTCAACAGCCTCAATAATTGATGGTTGTTGTTTTGTATATATACTAACAAAATGATCAGCATTAAGAACAGCAGACTTATGGTAACTACATTCTGAATGTTTACGAAATGTCTATTAAAACATCAAACACACTTAATAATATAAACAATTTATTCATAAAAACTGTAAATACTGTATTACCTCAAGAGCTTTTTTCCATGCATCAAATGCTTCTAATACCAATTTATTTAAAGGCTGATTCCCTATTCCACCACATTTTGAAAATACTACACAAAACTTGCAATAAGCACCATTTTTTATTTTTGAGTAAGCAAGCCAATTAAATTGAAGCAACCATTTATATTGGAATTTTAAACCTCTTTTCTTATTTTTTTGGTTTAAAGGAAACTCAAATATTGGCAATGGTAACCATACATTTTTAAGTGCCTAAACAGTAAAAATTATGTATACTAGGTGTAGGTAGTAAGAACACTTTATTTTTATCAGAAATAAAGTCTAAACTTACAGTAAATTTATCAGCATCTGATAATCTACAGTTTACGAATAAGCTTATATCATTTTCATTTGCATGCATACTTTCAGTCTAGAAAATATGAAATTATTAAAAATATTTAAGCAGTTAGGCATTTGTAATGTGTATAAATATAAGTTTTAATATTGCATATTTGCATAGCTAAAAACTGCAAAACTAAATATTATTGTAAAAGATATAATTTATAATGATTTAATAGTAAATAAAACTTTACCTGATCTTGAAATACTGACACTGAAGGCGATTGTGATATTGAATTCAAAACCGGAACCAAAACTGATGTTTTTTCACTAATATTCGACATCTTAAACCACATTGCATAGTGTTAGTAAAAAGATTTTGGAACAGATGCAGTAGGTACATTTTATCCAAGTTTTTTAAACTTTAAAATGTAAATCAATTTTAAGTATTGGGTACTTACTTTATTTAGTGTACTTGGTGTTTTCGTTGAATTTTTACTAGAAGTTGGTTCACAATCATCTTGATTTGTATTTTTAGAAAAATAATCACTAATTTTACGTTTTGACATAATTGTAATAGTATGGTAATAATTAATAAATAATAATTATTATAAAAATATGAAAATTATTATTTCAAAACGCACGACTGCACGAGATACGATCAAACGTCAAAATCACGACAAAATAAATTAGGTATATTATAAAAAAAAATTTATTATATTTATTTTGTCATAGTCAGTCGGACTAGTCAGAGATAGATGTAACTATGTATTATGTAAGTACTCTACAACAGTCTACGGCCCGCAGTTATTAGTTTATTATGGCTCGGTTATTGATAACAATAGATTGTGACGGGAATCCCGGAACGAACTATTTTGGTCCGTGGTGATGGATATAATCTGTATTGTCGTACTGATATATCGATGGGCGCGTTCATAACATAGATATCGAAACATAATGGACTGAAATGTTTTAATGTTATAATAGTCCATTGGTATCTGATAACGTAATATTACTCACAAATGTGTATCTACTGACTACTATAATATATATTTTATATCTTTGATAATAATTATTAACACAACTTAAAAATTAAAACCAATTATACATTACCTCTTTTTTCGAGAAAAGCTAAACTAGCAAGAAACTTAAGAAAATGCATAAAAAAAGAGTTCATGGGGGGGGATATGACACCCTCATCCCCCCCCCCCCCGTGAGCACGCCCCTGTGCCAAATGTGCCCTGTGCCAATGTGACCACCCAGCAAACTACAAAGGATGCCAAGTGTATAAGCAGCTCCAACGTTCCCGCAAACCAACCACAAATAATCTCAAACCAAACTTCACCAACTCAAACTCAACTGTCATAAGGAATGTAAGTATAAATAATAATGAATGTAAAACTACCCAACAGCAACCAACACAATCAAACCCTAATCCATACCAAACTCGCTCTTATGCTCAGGTCACATCTGACCAAAATCCTAATGCGTCTAATAATAATGAAAACGCGACTCTCTCAAACTTCATAAATGAATTCAAAGCACTGATAAACCCTTTGCTATCCCTTCTCACTACAGTTCTCGATCGTCTACTCGCCCAGAATGCCAAATAACTCTCTCACTAATTCATCTTTAGTCATCCTACTATGGAACGCCAATGGCTTACAAAACCACAAAAACGAACTAATCATTACGTTAAATGATAAAAGAATCGACTTAGCCCTTATTTCGGAAACACATTTTACTCCCAACACAAAATTTAAAATTCCAGGCTATACCCTAATTTCCTCAAACCACCCTGATAACACTGCCCACGCTGGCGCCGCAATTCTTATCAAATCAACATTACAATTTACTCCTCTTCCTAAAATAAATAAGGATTTCCTCCAAGCAGCATTAATAAATATTAACTTAAATCATGTACCAATCAAAATCGCAGCAGTTTATTGTCCCCCTAAACACAAAATCAGACCACCACAATACGAAACATTCTTTAATTCTCTCGGCCACTACTTTATCGTAGGAGGTGACTTAAATGCAAAAAATCAAATTTGGGGCTGCCATTCCACAAACCCTAAAGGACACGCCTTACTCCAAATCATTAACTCGAACCACTACTCTACAATAACACCTTCCAACCCAACCTACTGGCCAAAATCCCCTAGAAAACGTCCAGACATCTTAGATATATTTATAGTAAAAATCCCAAACAACATCAATCATCAAATTCAAAATTTACTAGACCCATGTTCCGACCACTCTCCAATTCTTCTATCTATCGATGCACTACCTTCATACCAAAATACTAAACCTACTCTAATAAACGGCCTAATGAACTGGGACAAATTTCGTAAAACCATCGATCAAAAAATAAACCTAAACACTCGTTTAAAATCACCAGACGACATCGAAGATGCGGTGTCACACTTCACTGAAAACATCCAATCTGCAGCATGGAATGCGTCGACCAAAACTCAAAAACACAGTTCCAACTCACTCTTGATACCCACCCACATCCGTGAGCTCATAGCGCACAAACGCCGTGCTAGATCCCGCTGGCAACGCACCAGACTTCCCTCGGATAAAAATTATTACAACAATCTTACACAAACTCTTAAACGAAAATTATCTCAAATAAGAAATGACTCATATAGCAATTGGATCACATCACTCACCTTAAAAGACGGATCCTTATGGAGGGCCACTCGAAATTGTCTCAAGCAACAAATAACGCAAACCCCTTTGAAAACTACAAATGGAACTTGGTGTAAATCGGATAATGAAAAAGCAGAAACTTTTTGTGCTCATCTCGCAGAAGTCTTCCAACCTCACTCTGATTTAGAAAATTATACACACACACAAAATATAGAGAATTCATTAACTTCTCCCTTACCATTATATCTTGCTCCAAAACCTTTTTCTCCAGGTGAAATCCAACACTTAATAAAATCATTCCCATTTAAAAAAGCACCCGGCATAGATTTAATTACAGCAGAACTAGCTAGAGAACTTTCAAAAAAAGCGTTGATCCACTTAACTCACATATTAAACTCCATACTAAGACTTTCCTATTTTCCTCTTCAATGGAAAGTATCAGTAATAATCCTAATTCCAAAACCAGGCAAGCCTCCAGACATTGCATCATCCTACCGTCCTATTAGCCTTTTGCCTTTCTTTGCAAAATTAACTGAAAAATTAATACTTAAACGTATTTCAAAAATCATAAACGACAAAAAAATAATTCCCAACACGCAATTTGGCTTCCGAAACAATCATTCGACTTTACACCAAATACACCGTATAACAGACTCTATTTCCTATGCATTGGAAAAAAAACTATACTGCTCCGCCGTATTATTAGACGTTGCCCAGGCATTTGATAAGGTATGGCATCCCGGCCTTTTATTTAAACTAAAAGCGATTCTCCCTTCTCCTTATTTCTTATTTTTTAAATCGTACTTAGAAAATCGTAATTTCGTTGCACAGGTAGGATCAGTCTTCTCAAAATTATCTCCTATCCTTGCTGGTGTCCCACAAGGAGCTATTTTGTCTCCAATTCTATACAATATATACACAGCGGACCAACCTACCACCCCTCAGACCAATGTTGCTGAATTTGCAGACGATAAAATTATCTTCACCTCGCACGATAGCCCGCAAACTGCCTCCCAACATCTACAAACCCACCTTAGTTTGATGGAACCGTGGTATTCCAAATGGAGAATAAAAATTAACAATGAAAAGTCCTCGCACATCACATTTAGTCTCAAACAAAATACAATTCCCCCAGTAACTCTAAACAATAAAATCATTCCTCAAACATCTAGCGTACGTTACCTAGGTCTAATACTAGATAAACGTTTAACCTGGGCCGAACATTTAAAAAAAAAACGAATCCAATTAAACATCAGACGTAAATCCCTCCATATGCTCCTCGGCAAAAACTCCACAATTAGCCTTAAAAACAAACTCCTATTATACAAAACTCTGCTAAAACCGATGTGGGCATATGGAATCCAACTATGGGGTTCTGCTAAGAAGTCAAATATTAATCAAATACAACGTTTTCAATCCATAACATTACGAATGATTACAAAAGCACCTTTTTACATCTCAAATCACACACTTCACACTGATTTAAACATCCAAACAGTTCCAGAGGTAGCAAAATCATCCTACAAATTATTCCGCTCCCGTCTAGCAAACCACTCAAATCCTCTGATCCTTGCCCTCGACTCTATCAACATACCTGGTGACCCTCCAAGAAGGCTGAAAAGAAACTGGTGCAGAGACCTAGCAATAACATAATTAAAAAATAATAACTCTCATTACCCACACAAAATCCCTCAAGCCATAAGTACTACTGTTGGGTAGTTCCTTAGAATCATGTCAACTCACGTTAAAATTATAAATACCGCATATATGCCTATTGTAAATAACCTTACAGATTGTATATTTTCAAATAAAAAAAAATAAAAAAAAAAAAAAAAAAAAAAAAAATTTAAAAATTTTACAATTATACGGTCCATATACATTTTTCATCGTTATTGTAAACAAAAAAAATATAATAAATCAAAAACGTTCGTCTAAAAAAACTAAGCACATGTGCACGGACACTTTAGATACATGAGTATAATATGACGATTTCGTTATACGATTTCGTCCCTACTTGTTATTTATTATAATAATATATGCATTGCTATAAGGTAAAAAAAAAATTTAAAACGATACCTATTCAAATTAATTGAAAAAATTATCATTATAATATAAGTAAGTTTACCAAAAATGTGTATAAAAATAAAAATTATTGTAATTATTACTATAACTGTTGTTATTTGTTATATTGGAATTATCATAAAGTTAACTCTATGGAAAATAACCGTTACTTCTGGATTATTATTCAAGGTGATCATATCAGATGTGACTCTATGTTGCCTAATTTATCGTTATAATTGTAACGCTTTTTTACATTTATACGGTCGTTTTACATAATTACACTGTACTCGTATAAATACAATGGCAAATAAAAAAAATGTTTTAAAACGAAAACAATCGTCTAAAAAATTAATCACTAAGACACTCTCACGAAATCGATCTAAAAAAACGAGGTAAGTACCCTAAATTACATGTCAGGTAAGTACAACAAACATTATGAATTGTTTTTTTTTATAATAAATTGTATTGTGCCTAAATTTATATTTTTATTTCTAGCAACAATTTTGGACCATTTTTAGGAGATGACGGTTCCCTTCCAGGAGGTTCTACCTTTGTGCAGTCTACATCCCAAATAGTACAGTCTACCTCGAGTGCTTCCATTTTATCATAATTTAAGTAAGTACGTCATTCTGATTTTGTGTACTTCTAAGTTTACACGAATTTAAGAGACATATAGTGATTTGCCAATTACTATTGTTGAGAAACAGGTAAGTCCGTTTACTCCTGAAAAAACAAGTACACAACGTAGTCGAATGCCGAAAGTAATCGAATCATTGTCGTTTGGATTTCTTCAAGGAAATGAAGCTGGATTGTTCGATTATAGTTTGAATACTGATTATAGTAGTGAGAATAATCCTACAATTTCTGAGTATGTCATTATTATTTTTTATTAAAATGTATTTGCTTTTTATATAATTATATAATATATGTATGTCTGCATGTGTATGTAGAAGTCTTGAAGGCCGAAGAATTGTGGATATTAAATATATATTTGATCAAATACAAAATAGTAGACATGAACATTTTGATTGTTCATTTTTGGATATGGTATTTCAGTCAGAATGTCGTAAAGGATACATGTCTGTACTTAATTTTCGGTGTAAAATGTGTAATATCAGTTCATCTTTTACTTCTGAAAACATTCAGCATACTAATAATTACTTACCTATTAATAAAGCTATTGTAAATGGCAGTTTAGCAATTGGTACGGAATTTGTTGTTCTAAAACTAATTTTAATAAATTGTAATTAATTATTTATAATATTTTAAAAAGTATTGGTCATACGCAACTTAGTGAGTTGTCGGCATCTATTGAACTCCCTACTTTGTCATCAGTATCTTATTTAAAGAATTTGTCTGTTATAAGCAATTCTATTAAAGAAACTGCAATAGATGAGATGATAAAAGCTGGTAATGAGGAAAGGCAAATCGCTATCAATAGCGGTAATGTTGATGAAAATGGTACACCGCTATGTACTGTAGTAGCAGACGGCCAATGGTCAAAGAGATCGTACAAGACTAAGTATAATTCATTTTCTGGAGCGGTAAGAAATAATAGTTTTTATATATTTTTTTTTTTTTTTTTTTTTTTTTTTTTTTTTATTGATCTCAATAACATCGACAACAAAGGCCATTAGTTACAATTATTTACAGAAAGTTATAAGATATTAGATTAAACAAATAATAGGTATTAGTACAATTAAAATAATTAGGTTTTAAACACTATTGAATAATTTTGTTTGTTTTAAGAAATTAATTAAGTCGATGATTTTTTCTTGATTGTGTCCAATTGCGGTGTCTAGATGGTGGGATATCCTATGGTCGACGCGTTCATGTTCATACATTAGACAATCGGCAATTACAATTTTACATTTTTTATTATTATTAAAATGTAAGACAATTATAAATAATCATATATAAAATATGAAATATAATAATTAAATAATTATACTAATACAAAGATTAATAATTGTAAATAACTTTACAGGTTACTATTATCGGGTATAATACGGTGTTATTCGTTGGAATTCGTAATAGATACTGTTCCGTTTGTGAACGAGCAAATAATAAAAATATAGAGGTTCCAATTCATAAATGTTTCTTAAATTGGAAAAAAGCAGCAACGGCAATGAAATCAGACGGAATAGTAGAAGGATTTATTAACAGCATGAGTATTCATGGTTTAAAATACAATAAATTAATTGGTAAGTTAAATTAAATTATATTTTTACATTTTCTAAATTATAGGTACCTATTATTTTTATTTTTCAGGCGACGGTGACAGTAGCGTCACAAAACGGATAAATGAAGTTATGCCATATGGACCAGATTTTAAAATTAAAAAAGTAGAATGTAGAAATCATCTACTGCGGAATTATATGATGAAATTGAGTGCCCTTGCAAAAAAAACAGAATATCCTATTATTATTCGTAAATTTATAATCAATAACATTCTGCGATTTCGGTCTGATATTATGAAAGCAGTTAAATATCATTTGAGCACAGATTTAACACTTCAACAAAAAACCGCAGGTGAAGATTAAAAAAAAAAAATATATTGTAATGATATATACATTATGATATATCATTACTTAAAATTATAATAAAATGTCAATACAGCTGCACAAATAAAATCGGAAAATAAAATAACTTTAGTTATTAAATAATTTTAGATTAAAGAAAATAAATAGAATATTATTTATACAACTGTATAAACATTAAATAAATTACTATTAATTAACTCACTCTTAGATTTTGGACAGTAAATAATCATAATCTTTGCAGCTGTATAAACATAAATTATCTAGTACATATTATAACAATTCATTCATGGTATCACGGAAATAAGTAAGGTCCGAAGTCGCAAAGTCGAGTACAAGGCGGCTATCAACACTTATAAAAGCCCACACGACAATCAACACGGCGCTCAGTCATCCAGTAGCTCATCCAATGTTATGTTTTTAACAATTTGTAAATTTTATGTGTTCATTTTTTATAAGCAAAAATAAATTCAATTTACCGTAATTATCTTCACCGATTTATTCATTTACAACATTCCAATATACCTCTCATTATTTTGGTCAGTCAACTTCAACAGTACTTCAAGTCATACAAGATACAGTTTTCTGCCAGTGGGTTCTTCGAAAGGTAAGTAAAAATTTTACATAACAAACATTCCAATACTTTTATTTATTTGGAAGGAAAAACCCTCGTACCTATCCCCCGTAACTTATTATATGAAGTGATGAGTTAGAAATACATAATAAATAATTAATATTTAGAATACTTTCCCATACAATAACTTAACTTCTTATTTTTAACTCATTACAATATATATATATCAAATTGTATGAATATTTAGTAGTAAAATGTAATACTTATGATTCTTTTTTATTATAAAAATGTAATTTCAATAACTAATTTATTAATTTTTTATCAAAGTAATTAAAATTTAGCTGCGTATTATAATATATTAAAAAAAATGTTTACACCTATAATACACATTTTTTATTGTTATAATTGCTTGTTAATAATTTTGTTTGAATAATATTTTTAGAGCTAAGAAAAGACATAAAAACTCACCAAACCACCGTCTTGGTCAACACAACAATTGAGCTTCTTACTTTTGTATAGGGCCAAAAGTTGGTGATATAAATTTGGTTCAGGAGGCAGAACAAACAGGTTTAATGACTGAAATCCGTAATATAGTTTATAGGCTAGTTATAAACTCCGATAGCTTGATAGAGGATGTCGATAATAACTCGTGTGAGCAGTTTAATTCAATTATTAATTAGCATATCGGAGGCAAGTGAATTAATTTTACTCAAGGTAATAATTATCAAACACGAGTACAAGCTGCTATTGTCGCTTATAATTCGAGAAATTACACGCGAACGATTATAATTCGAGAAATTACACGCGAACGATACACAAGAAAATTATGTTTAAAAGCCCTGGTAAATTATTTAAAAATATTTTTTTTAAATTAAATTAAAAGGACCATGTATATTACTTTCAAGTGATGGGTCAACTACGGGTTTCCAGAAGAAATATATGTTATTTTGTCATACACACTCCCAATTGGACAAATATTGAAAACATTTATTTTGATTTATATTTTTGGGAGAATAAAATGGTCGATAAATTAAATTTGTGAGTAATTGCTTTTAAACGATACCTATAATAGCTATAATATATGTTCAGGGCCGGCTCAAGCAAAAATAGTACACTAGGCAAAATCAAATTTTGCCGCCTCTAAAAAAAAAAAGTTGAGCTCTCATTTTAACTTAGCCCCCCCGCATTGTTTTATTTTAAAGAAATAACAAGTAATAAGTGTGGACTATATTGGGATATTTTTGTATATTTTTTATTTTAATGCCATGTTTATATTATAGTTATATAATTGATTATAAATGCATTAGTAACATATATTTAGATTTTAGGAATTCATAATAATTAAATACTTATACTTAAAATATTTTTCACTTTTAACTTTATAAATCATTAAACCTTTATTGTCATAATCTTAAAAAAATTAAACAAATTATTATAATAATATTGATAAAATAAAATAAAACAAACTTAATTTATTTAAAATTAACTTTTCTTGCTTTTAGTGAAGCAAAGCTTTGTATAAGTTCATCCATATCTAATTCTTCAGCAATTTCCTTTTCAATAGAAAGAGTAGCTAATCCTACTAATCGGTCTTGAGATGTATTTGATCGCAAATAATTTTTTAATATTTTAAGTTTTCCAACTTAGTAATGCATTTTTATGATTAGGCGAATTTTCATGATTTTTGAGAATATCTCCTATATTTTTCCAATCTCGGTTACCACGTGAAGCGAGAGAAAATGTACCAGGTTTAAACAATTTACAGCAGAAACAAAATACTGAATCAATAGTTTTTGAATATATAAGCCAAGTACGCTGTAAGTTTTCACCATTAGATAGTCTCCGATAAAAGTATTTTCTAGAAAATGATCTACCGTCATCGAAGTTAAAATAATCTGAACTGAGTTATTTTTTACTAATATTAACCTATGTCCATCATTCAATGGATCAGGCCATTTTGATGGATCCTCGAAAAATTCAAGATCAATACTGTCATCAGAGATGATATTAATGTCATCTTGAACATTATTTGATTGACTTTTGAAATATCATTATCAATTATTTCTTCACAAATCGTATTGGTATTAATAATACTTTCAGGATGAAGTGTTGAGTTATTTACAGAAGAATTATGTTCGATTTGTTGAAATTCATTTTGATTTGGTTTTAAAAATTGAAGAAGACTACCTCGTTGCCTAGCAGAATCTACTTCTCGTTCAAATCGTTTTTTTTTATATTGTGCACCCGATAAACGTTGCCGCTTATTCCCTTCTCCTGACATTTTCAAACTTTGGACTCTACAAAAAAAATATAGTAAGTTGTACATTTGACGTTTTAGATTCTGAACGGAGTGATGAATGTATTGATTTTACAATGATGTGTGTTTTTTTTTTTTTTAATTTTTATTTTTGTGTCTGTCATCACTTTTTGGAGTAGTAATAATGCTTCGATTTTTGACTTCAGCCTCTCTTAAGAGAGAAAGAAGTTTAAGAAAAGGAATATTCAACTAGTTGATACTTTGGGGGGTCAAAAGTAAAAAAATTTCAATAGTTTTCAAAAGCGTCGTGAAAACCCCTCAAAAAATAATGGAAAAACGAGAATGTTTACGCATAACCACTTTTCGACAAAATCGATTTTTTGATTTTGCTGTAACTTAAAAACGAATCATTTTAAATACTTGAAATTTTTACCAAATGTTAATATTATGGTTATCTATTTACGCTTAAATTTTCAAAATATTTTGACCTTTTTTCAGCAACTTATTGACAATTGAAATTTTCGACTTTTCTAAATTTTTTTTCTTAAAATGCCGATAAAAAAAATTTGGCTACCCAAAAAGTCTTTAAAATTTAATACAAGGTTTATTATAAGTTTTACTTATCGTAGTAAAAAAAAATCAAAAATCGTTAGTCACAATTTTTATTTATAAGCATTTAAAGTTCAAATGTTTACGAAATATATCAAAATCGCGAAAATTTGCAAGGAATTTTGAAGTTGAAAATTCATAAAATTTTTGCGATTTATACTTAAGGTTCAAAAATCTATTACAAAGTTATTCATAAGTTTTCCTTCAAGTAACTGTAAAAAAAAATTCCAGCATCATTATAGAAAAAATTTTATGAGCGTATGAAATTTAATTTTTTACGAAATCGCGTAAAATAACGATATATTACAATTAAAATATATTTAATAATATAATATATCCAACTAATTATCATTGACTGACAAATCATCTCCGTTCAGAATCGTTTTTCGTATACAATGATACCCGTCATTGCATTCAAATTTAACACATCCATTATGACCAGTTACCTACTCTCCATCTCTACTATACAGCAGAGCGATACCCACTTGCACACTTTATTATTTTGTTTGTTGCTAAATTTTTATATTTTCTTATGCTCAGTAAAATTATTTTGTTAATAAAAAAAATGATCTTTATAAAATACAAGCTGAGAATACAATTCTTAACCCTTTGAGGAGCAGCCTTGGTATACGTAAATGCAATCCAGGGAGCAGCTTAGGAATGAGAAATTAGGAAAAAAAATTATGAGCAAAGACATATATGTACGTCCTATTTTTCACTCGCGAGTTTTAGCAAAGACGTATAAATACGTCTTTTTTAATTTCAATCCTTTATAGTTTTTAATTGTTTTTACAAAATATAGCTCAAATTAAAATAAATGATGATCTTTAATAATAAATATGTTAATTTTATTTAAATAAAACTAACAAAATTTAAATATATATATATATAATATATAGCTTCAAATCATAACAATATTAGATTATAAAATATTTTTATTAGTGTAATATCACAACAAAATTTCTTTAAAATAAAATAAAACAAAATATTGTAAAAAGAGGTACCTTACCTTGTTAATTTTAAAAATATATTAAATATACTTTAAATTAAAATAAATAACGATTTTGACATAATATAATTATGACATTATAATAAAAACGTAATAAAAAAAAAAAATAATATAAACATTAATACTTTTTTTTACAGTGGTAGTCTTTGAAACATGGATCGAGACACAGAGCTTTACCACAATCCTTACACTCATATCTGGTATCTTTCCGACTTCTTGTGCCTAACATGGTATTACTATGAACATGACATTTTTTCTGACTTGGTTTTTTATTACCTGCTGATTCAATAAGTGTGGGGAAATGGCGAGCAGATAATCTTAGTGGATTATTTAACGATACATTTTGTGCTCTAGCTGTTTTCGGTGTACCATGATTTTCGAGGATTTGTTGAATTAGTTTCATTCGAAAATCTGGCAATTTTAATTTTACTTCTTTTAAACCGCTAAATATTATTCCGGAGTTTAAAACAGTCATATCTAATAAATGGAAAAAAAACTTTTTATACCATTTAACCGATTTCCTTACAGTTCCATTAAAGCTCATCATCATATCACTCTTATCTACCAAACCCATATTATTATTATAATCTAGTATGCTGTTAGGTTTTGATGTAGTTTTTCGTGGAGTGTTTATTATTTTCATTTTGTGCTTGTGTATGCTTGACAACATAAACACGTCCCTCTTGTCTTTCCATTTTAGAGCTAAAAGCTTTGACTTTTTTGAAATGCCATATACACATTCTCCCGGCTTTAATTTCTGATACAGCTTGGGCATTCCCTTCCTATTTATTTTCACTGTTCCGCAGCCTCCTGTTTTTTTTCGTGATAAATATTTAAAAAGAGTAGGTGACGTGTACCAATTATCCAAGTATATAATATGGCCTTTATGAAAATATGGCTTCATTAGAGTAGATACTACAGAACCTGACATTCCCAAAGATTCAATTAAGTCTATTTGAGATTGAGCTCCAGTATACACCAAAAAATCTAAAATGTATCCAGATTCGCAGTCACATAAAACAAACAATTTAATACCAAATCTATGGCGTTTCGAAGGAATAAATTGTTTAAAACATAAACGACCTTTCCATTCCACAATGCTTTCGTCTATACACATTTTCTGGCCCGGAGAAAATGAGTTTTTAAATTTTTTTCTCAGTGTCTCGATAACTGGTTTAATTTTATAAATTCTATCACCCGGGATTTGATTGAAATTATCATTGAAATGCAGTAATCTCAGAATTAACAAAAATCGATTTTGGGACATTAATTGTCCAAAAGCGGGTGTTGACAGCAAAAATGATGTTGACCAATAATCTTTAATTTTATTTTTTTTCACGTGTGCCATAAGGAGGCAAACCGCTAAAAATGTATACATTTCATTGCAATTTGTGTCTTTCCAATACTGTAGCTTAGATTTTTTTTTTAATGTAAAATTAATTATTATAAACTTAAAATACTTGTTGGTTTGTTCAACAATATGATCGACAAAATGTTCATCAAAAAAGGCTTTAAAAATATCAATTTCTTTGAAGTTTTCGGGTATATCTTCTAACATGGATCCGGAATTCAATGAATCAAATAAAAAATGCTTCGGTTGAAAATTTGATAATGACGTTTTGTCAAATATCCATTTGTCAGAAAAAACTTCTACAGTACATTTTTTGGGGGGAATTATAGGCAATTGTCGATCAGAAGTAGTGCGAGGTAAAATTTCAGGAGGAATAACTACATTGTCTTCACAGACTATTGGCATATCATCAATATTTACAGTACTGCTAGCAGTAGAATGTTTTTCATTCAAAATATTAAAAATATTTTTTCTTAGACTATCAGACAAATTACCTTCAACTTCTGAATCAGAAGAACTATCATCAACATTATCGTACCAATCGCTTTCATCGCCAGATTCAATATTGGTAACTAACTCTGAAATTTGTTGTTCAGTAAGACTCATTGTAAGAGTTAACAATACACGTATCTACAGACTACAATATTATAATATTAAATATATAAATTAAAATCATGCGACAATTGTAAAATTGTTTTTGTTTGTCTAAAATATGATAACGAGCTTTGATAAAATCGATCGTTGTAATCAAAGCAGCTGTCGCCCCTTAGAATATCGATTAGGTAGGCAATATAAACTATTTAAAAATCTAGATGTCTTGATAAAAATGATAATAACTATTCCGTATTGATAAATGAAAATAAAATGATTAGTTGAAATTAAACTTCACAGATGGCAGCACATATTTCATATAAGGTATTTTATCGTAAGGAAACATAAACAATGAAACTAAAAGGAATTCGCGGGAAAAACGTATATATACGTCAATGCTCTTTTTGACAGTGTATTTTAAAAACGTACATATACGTCCATGCTCCTCAAAGGGTTAAGGTAAAGAACTTGAAACTTTTAAAGTAGGTACTTCTTTTGTTGAGTTTTTACTATATTATGTTTTATTTTTATTGATAAATATTTAAATATGTAACATTGCATAAATGATATAATTGATTAAAACCAAAATGGCAATTAATATTTAATTTAATGTTAAAAATATAAGTAACTTGAATGTATTAAGAAAACATATAGTATTACACCTTATACATTACAAAAAGTTTTCGACTGTTAATAAAAAAAATTCTATTTTCTAAACAGAATGTTAAATTACAAAAAAAAATTGTTTTAAGTACTTATTTAAATTTAAAAGTTGATTTAAAAAATGACATAATATTAAAAATGATGAATATCAGGATATGTCTAGTTAAATTACTTTAATATGAATTATATTTTCTATAAATAAATAAGTTAAGTAAATATAAAATATATAAAAAATGAAAATATAATACAAGATTTATCTATAGTCATTAGTTTTAAAATTTAGCCATTAGATCATTATTTGGAAATGAGTTTTATAAATGTACGATGGCATGATGTGCTGATAGTATTTTACTTACTTAAGAAATCAACTGAATTCCAATTTTCAACGAGTGTCAGCCGTAAAGAATCAATAAACGAGCACGAGTCACGATGAAATAAAAGATAGATAAAAATTATACGAAATTACGATTTAAAAAATGTCGCCGATGGGATTAAAATATAAAACAAAACTGTAACATCATTTGACATGTCCAAACTGGAAAGCAAGTGCGTCCGGTATTGCATTGCTCGTACTCGCCGGACACATTTATTTTGAAAACAAATAATTTTGTTTCTTATCGCATCGGCTGTGCGAACATTGAGATGACGTTATAAATATATTTTATATATTTTATATTTATAACTATTACTAAATTATAATTTTTAGGTATATTGGTATATAATAATTGTTTAAGTATTATATTTTATTTAATTACTTATATCATCATAGAGTTATTGATATAAGAGGTCCAAAAACGAAGCGTTTTATTATTATGGAATAAATGGCACCTTAAATATAAAGATAGGATAAAGAATGGAATGTAGTAGCTAAGCAAACTAAAATGGGTAATAATTAAGAGGACGTCGTACCGGCATATTTCAGTATCAAAAACATGATCGCGTAGATTCAATATTACCTGTTCCTGAGTAGTTTTAGAGCTAAGACACCTATTATCAAAATAAAATAAAACAATATTTTGGAGGGCATCTCATCGGGGTTTTATATAATATTTAGTTTAAAAAAAGATACGGCCATTTAAAAAATGAAAAATAAACGTTTTTTATAAATGCAATATCAAACAGTGTAATTAACATAATGAAAATTCCCGATGAGATGCGCTCGTAAATATTGTAAGCTTTCATTTCGATAATAGGTGTTTTTACTCTAAAATCATTGTAGAGTGGTTGATTTACAATCTAAGTTTTATGCCGTAAACAGACAATTTACGGCCGACTAGTGCTGCTCTATTTCTATTACGGCAGCATTCGATAACGTTCGTTACCCCCGACCCGTAAAAACTACCGCCTCCAAGTATATAACTGGTTTTTGAGAAGTACTCACCGCCAGCGACAAACTATAAATAATATTGAAATTATAGATAAAGGCGACATAACAATAATAATAATTATTTTTAATATTTTACTACGAAACCATTGGTATAATATATATAATAATATCATTGGTTATTTCATATTTGTAGTATATTGACATATTGTGTAATGTGTACCTACTACCTACTATAAAATGTATATTATATTATTGAAATATAAGTTATAAACGTGTATCAAATTATTTGCTCGTGGTCATTGAAGACACGTGAATTTGTATTCACGAATCACGACTTAATTTGTTAATTTGTACTCAAAATATTTTATTTTACCGACTACCTATCTACTATTTTGTAAAAGTAAAATATTAGCATAGGAAACAAAAAAAATAATGTTAAACGTGTTACTAAAAAACGCTTAACTCGTATTCTGGTAAATTGTCGAAAAAATAAAGACAATGAAAGGTAAGTTCAATATTTTACAATTGTACAATGTTATTCTGATATAGTATTATAATCTATAAATTGTAGTAGGTAAGTACTATTTATTTTAATTAAAGTTTCAAAACGAAAACATATTTTTATTATTTTTAAAGAGACAACTAGCAGTTTATTTAAATTTTTATTAATATTATGGTGGTGTTGCTACAGTGATTTTTGCATTAGTTCACCACAAATAGCGAGTTGTGTAGAATTTACAGCAGAGACAAGTACACCAAATCTGAAATTGCAAGTACAAAACCAATTTGATGAACCTGAATTAACTGTTAAACTTACGGCTACTGAAATAAATTCATCTTTCGAGTAAAATTTATATTAAATCATATAGTAGTTTTTTATGTATTTTAAATGAATTGTAGTGTAGAGTCTAGACAATATTTTCATTATGTATAGGTGTGCTAAAATCCAGGACGAATTTATTGACTCTCACGAACTGACTGTCAGTTCAGTCTCAGAGGTAGAAAAAAGCCTCATGTAAGAATTTTGTTACCATCCATAATGTTTTATGAATTAAAATTTAAATTAATTACCTATATATTTATCTAGTGAAAGAGCAGGTGAAATAAATGGGTGTAGGATTGTAGACATCGGATATGTTTTTAGTCAAGTTCTTGATTGTACTCACGAAGGAATGTATGGATGTAATTTTATGAACATGGAATATATATCAGAATTTAGGAGAGGTTACTATTCACAATTTTTGTTCAAATGTAAAATGTGCAATATTCAAAAAAAAATATATTCTTCAAAATTTAATGAAAATCTTCAAAATCAATGGTCAATAAATAAAGCTATTGTAAATAGCACTATTGCAATTGGTAATTAAAATATTGATTTAAATGTAATGCTTTGCGATTTTGTTTTAATTAAATAGTAATTTATTGTACGAGTAGGAATTGGCTATACCCAACTAGCCGAATTTTCTGCTGGTTTAGAAATACCATACATGTCTGCAAAAATGTACCATTCATTTCAGTCAGTTCTCCAAGATGATATTAAAGGCACAGCTTGGTCAGAAATGAAAGCGGCAGGAGATGAAGAAAGAAAATATGCTATAGAATCGGGTTCTGTTGATAATAATGGTATACCACTCATTACAGTTGTTGCGGACGCTCAGTGGTCCAAGCGGAGCTATAAAACAAAATACGACGCTTTTTCCGGAGTGGTAAGTGTTTTAAACAATTTAAAAATTACATAATAAAATAAAATTCAAATAACTATTAATTAAATTAATAGACAAATCTATAACTAATCTTAACTAATTTTTACGTGACTTTAGGCAAGTATTATTGGATACAAAACAAAAAAAATACTTTTTGTCGGAATCAGAAACCGATATTGCGTAATTTGTGAACGTGCTTCTAATAAAAATATTGAAAAACCTATACACACATGCTTCCTGAATTGGAAACACGGTGCTACAAGTATTGAAGCGGACGGAGTAGCCGAAGGTTTTACCAAGAGTTTCGAAATGCATGGCGTTAAATATTCAAAATTAATTGGTAAGATACAATTACGTTTATTACATAAATAAAAATGTATAATCAAATTTTATGAATTTTTAACAACAAAATAACTTTAAATTTACGCGATTTTATCATATTTTGTAAAAAATTGGAGAAATAAAAAAAATGTGACCGACGATTTTTTTAATGGCAATAACTACAACTTATGAACATTCTTGTATTTTTCACTCCGTTCAGAATCTAAAAAAATGTTTTAGGTGACGGTGACAGTAGTGTCACAAAAAGGCTAAATGAAATACTACCGTATGGTCCGAGCCTAAGAGTCGAAAAAATTGAATGCAGAAATCATATGCTTAGGAACTATTCCCAAAAAATGTCTGCACTCACTAAACGGACAGAATTTCCTATTGCAATAAGAAAAAAAATTGCTGATAACCTTGTTAGGCTTAGAACTGATATAACCAAAGCTATACAGTATAGAAAATCATTAAGGAAAAACCATTACAACAGAAAATTTTAAGTAAGTACCTACCTAATTTATGTTATTGTTTATTACATTTTATTTATTTATTTGGGGCTTTTTAGATCTTAAATACGACATAACCAACGCACCAAACCATCGACTTTTTGATTGCCATAAAAAATGTGCTCCTTATTTTTGCGAAAAATCTGCAGATAACTTAGTTGATAACTGCAAGTCAAATGAAAATGATGGTATAGTCAAAGAAATTAATATAATTGTTTCTCGTTTGGCTAATAATGCAAAGAGCCTTATATTGGACGTAGACAACAACATTTGCGAACAATGTAATAGTGTTATTAATAAATTTCTTGGTGGCAAAAGAATAAATTATAATCAAAGGAGTTCTTATAATACAAGGATATTAGCAGCCGTGGTTAGTTTTAATTCTAGCGAGTATTTAAGAGCTGTAAAAAAACATATCACTCAAACAAGTCCTGGTAAGATAACATTTTTTTTTTTTAAATTATTATTATATACAAATGTAAAATAACCTATTAATTATTTTTTTTGTTAGGAAAAACGGCTAAATCATTTTTGAGTAAAGTAATAAAAAAACGTTCTGCTTGCCAAAAACGAAGACGACTTTCGACCAAACTTAAATATAAAGTAAAACGACGACCAAAAGCTAGTTCCAAACCAGACGAACATTATGGTAACGCAGACATATTAGACGGTATGTAATGATAAGCTCATATATTATTGTAAATTGTAATAAATAAACTTAATTATATCTAATTAATAACTGTCGTATTGTTTACGTTATTATAGGTATAAGAGAAGTCGATGATCCATCATTTGTAAAAGATATGGAACAGTTTCTGAAGTAGGTACTATAGGCAAACAACGATATAAATACTGAATACCCAATACCTAGCTATTATTCGTTTTATTCAATAATTTCGTTTCTAAAGGACTTTATATGACGTCAACCGCACCACAGTAGAAGAAACTACAAGACATCAAGCCGAAAGTGAAAACTGGAGGGCAGAAAGTATGATTCGACTCACCGCTAGTAACTTTGGTCGTGTATGCAAAATGCGTCGTAATACTAGTTGCAAAAATATAGTGCATTCAATCTTATATCTAACATTCAATAACAAGTTAGTTTAATGTTATACACTTAAAATACCGCACTATAATTAAAATGTGCATTGTTAATATTAAGAATATTTTTATTTCTATTTCTTTTTTTATTTAATAGATTCTATATTTTTTTATTTTATAGGTCTGTCCAGTATGGTAGGGATATGGAAGACGAGGCAAAAACAAAATTTGAAGAAAAGTTCGGTTACAAAATAAAAAAATGTGGTCTTTTGATTGATACGCAAATTCCATATTTAGCTGCTAGTCCGGGTTTAACAAGATTTGATTTTCTTACTATTTTCTCTAGTATATAATAAAATAATTCATTAATTAATATTACGATATTTTTTTTTCAAAATTATTTTAGATGGAATTATTGGTGATACTGCTATCGTTGAAATTAAATGTCCTTATGCTGCAAAAGTCACGGAAAATGAGATGGAGGCTGTATCCACTGGCAAAGTTTGTTTTCTACTAAAAAAATACCTTTCCTTATTTATTTTTTTAAAACCTAATTTATTTAACACAGCTGAAGTATTGTTCCATCAAAGAAAACAAATTGGTATTAAGTAAAAATCATATTTACTACTACCAAATTCAAGGACAATTGCATATTTCTCAAAAGGAACAATGCTTTTTTATTATATACACGACTAATTGGATGTCAGTCCAGATAATAAAATATGATGATGATTTTTGGAGTACACATATGGTCGATAAATTAAAAACGTAAACATTGTTAGAATTAATATTGATTTAACTTTTGTTAAATCCAATATTTAGTTTTTAATAAAATATAGTAAGTATATCAATATTCAATTTTATACTTATAGGTTTTATCTAAACTGTTTGCTGCCAGAAATCGTGGATCCTGTTTATAAATATAGATTTATGAAATCAGACATAAGAGAGTCAAAAATAATTTTACAGCAAATGAAAATCGCAAAACAGCTATTTAATAACAGATTAACGTGAAAGACGAAACACAAAAATTTAATATTAATTCAATTGTGTTATTTTTATTTACTATGTTAACTATATTGATTATTATTATTTTATTTTATTTTATTTGAATTAGAAGTAATAAAGGTATAAATACGAATCAAGCTATATTGTATTACAGTTTTTACGATCTATATTTTAGTGTATATACAAATGCTAGCAGTAACTTAATTTAAAAAATAGAAGGTGGGTACGCGGCGCGCGGTTATCAAGAAAATAGTACATTGCGACATATAAGTATTCAGAAGAACGTTCATATAATAATAAGCGACGCTCCCGAACGAGCAGCCGTCGACTGCGAATAGTGGGCGTGGCTTAACGCCGCGTGCTTGCGGATCGCGAAAACACCTAACAGCGCATTCTCTTGGACGTTGTATACGTTTCGCTTTGGGTGCCACGTCCTCTTAACGTTGATACACTAGGGATGTCATTTAGAGTATATTTTTCAAGAAACGATCGGAATTGAACATTAGAAATTTTATGTAAAGGAATGTTTGCACACATCATAGCCTTGCATAAATCATGTGAAAAAACAGATTTTTTGTTTGGCGGCTGTGATATAAATTGTTGTTTATTTTCTGCAGGTTTATTTCGACGAGCTAATAATCGTTCGTGTTTATTTGTTTTTATATGTTGAGTTACTGTAAATTTTTTCTCAGCACTTACTTTAACTTTGCAAATCTTACAATAAACCATAGTACCATCGGTAGCAAATGTATCTTCACCAAACTCTTTCACATACTTGTTAAATATATTCGCATTTAATTTTGGCATTGTGCAAAATGTTAGTAACAAAAACAACAAACGGCACGCACTTTCGTATCGATCGACACTTAATACCATACTAACGTAATATTACTGACGGACACTGGACACATAATAATGTTGATATAAAATTTAATATAGATACTTAAATGCCAATTACTTCGACATGAAACTAATAAAATATAATAATAAAGATAAGTTATCTTCTATACTACATAGTCTACACGGGCATCGGGTGGTGTACAATACTGGACCGCATCCGGCCCGAGAACCTTTTTTATCTTACTATAGAATGACGGTTTAGAATCTTTTGCTCTCTGTGGCCCGCTAGATTTTAATTTTCTAAGTTTTTATGTAGAATATGCATGAAATATGCACAAAATAACGAAATATGCAACTTTCTTTTAAATCTTTAAAATATGCAAAAATATGCAAAAAAAAATTTTCTTCTGGGGGGCCTATGATTTATATTTATATCTTGGTTTGCTATAAAATAGAGGACCAGAATAAAACATGCAAATCCTATAACTTCTCTGCCCTATTAATAAGTATTCAAAATCGGTATGATTAAGTCGCGTTAAATTTTCGAATTCCTCAGAAGGACCAAAGTTTAATTCCAAAAACTGATTTTCGATGGTTTGTCTGCAACAAACACATTCAAAATACTTAACATATAATTTTTAAAACTATAAAGTTGCTACTTAATAATTATTATTAAATAATAATTGATATGATAAATATTATTATTACAATGCGTGTGAAGTTGGCCCCCTCACATTTTCCAATTTTCTCCAAACCTACGCCATTTTTTTGAAAATAAGTTGAAAACATTTGAAAACTATTATTTTTACCGTGAGAAGATTTTTTGAGCTGGGGAGGCCAACTTCACACGCATATTATTACTTGATATATTAATTATATTTAAATAACACTAGAATATACTTATTGTTAAAAAATATTTTCCAATACTTACGTTGTTCTATTTCGATGAATATTTTTCATCCACCATCTTCTTTTTTTCCAAGGCTTCTTAATTTTTTTTTTGCAAAATATGTCAACGTAATTATAATACGCAAATGCACAATACGCTGTAGCGGCAGCAACCTCAACAGCATCCATTTTCGTTCAAAAGTAAAAACTTGATTACTGAACACAAAAATGCGAGCGACTGTAGTCACTGTAGCCGAGCCGCCGAGGCCGAATTCCAAAGCCGAGAGGCGAGAATGTACTGCGTGCACTCGCGCTTCCTCGCCTAACCTAAATTCTTGTCGAGTTTCGCCGAGACTGTCTCGGCGAATATGTACTGCCGGCATTATAGTTGTACATTTTAACCACCATATCGATCGTCAAACATGTAGGTATCTTAAAGGTTTATTTTAGATTAGAAGGATTATTTTATCTTAAATAGATACCTATAGCAGCTGTGGACCGAGGACGCACTCGGCTATTCATCATAATTTGTCGATAAGACGGCGGACGCACTCGGGCACTGTAATATAATTTGTCGATAAGACTGCGGACGCACTCGGGCTATAAAAAAGGTTAGGTACTCGGGATATCCCCGCAGAACGCGGACACTTTGTACTATACTCCGGCCCACGAGAGATCAGTACCGTCACGCGCATGCAGAATGACCAGCAGCGACGGCGCGGAACCTGATTTCCCCCACTATATGCCGCAATCGTCGCGTGCTACGACCTGTATACAGAGTGTTAAAAATGTTCTTATACTATACAGGGTGATGAATTGCCATAACACTATTTTTTTATATTTTGTATACTATGTTTATATATTAAGATATTTCAATACATACACGTCAAAAGTATAAACAAATAAATTATATTAAATATGTAATTGTATAGGTTATTATAATACATAGAAATACGTCGTCACAAATTTACAAAAAATACATAAAAAAAAAAAAAATAATAAAAAAAATTATAAAAATCAATCTGAATCATCGGAAGAAGTGTCCCCTGTGATTTGCATGACATGCGATGTATCTTCTTGATCCAATAGTTCATCCGTATTGTTGTCAACAGTGCAGAGTTTGTCTTCTTCTTTTATTGTATGACTTACAAAATTGGCCCACATGTCTGGCGTAACTTTTTTGATGCCATCGATCAGTAATTGTTTTACGTCGTTAATTTTGAATGAAGTATTGTTTTTTTTCACGTGATTTTTCACAACCGACCACGCCATTTCTATCGCATTCAATTCGCAGTGGTAAGGCGGAAGACGTAATACAGTTTTATTTGATTTCAAAGCTTCTTCATCGATTAGGTATTTGTCGTGATGATGTCTAATTTCCTGCACCTTTTCCAACAACAAATGATTCACCAACGACGTATCCACATTACAGCCTTTTGAAGTCAACCATTCAACAATTTTGTCTTTTCTCCAGGCTATTGTAGGGATGGGGTCCTTTTTTACAGAATGGTATGAAGCATTGTCCATTACTATAACCGAGTT
Organism: Rhopalosiphum padi; assembly: GCF_020882245.1. Lineage (NCBI taxonomy): Eukaryota > Metazoa > Arthropoda > Insecta > Hemiptera > Aphididae > Rhopalosiphum > Rhopalosiphum padi. Next base: position 65,812,016 of record NC_083599.1, read on the forward strand.
TTCTTTAAGTTTGGGCAAAACTCCGCAAAACCAGTCGTAGAATGAATCACCATTCATTTCGTCGTGATAGTCTGCTGTGTTTTTTTTTGATTCAAAACACAGTAGACCACCCTCGACGAAACCCTCCGATGACCCGATGTGAACAACAATCAATCGCTTGCCCTTGCCTGTTGGATTTTTCGGGCCTGTCGACAGTCCTTTAACAAATGCATCTCTATGCGATGTTACCGTCTTGTCCAACCAAACCTTACTACAGCACTCGCCTGCATTGACCCACGTTTCATCCAAATAATAGATTGTACGACCTTCATTTCTGAAACGACGTATGTCTATAATAAATTTTTGTCGCCATACAATTAGATCTCCTCGCTCAGTAAGTGCGCTGTTTCGGGTTCTTTTTGTGTACTCAAATCCCAATTCCTTTAGAATGCGCTGTAAAGATGTCCTTGGTATAGTCGGTAAGTCTGGATCATCCCCGATGGCTTGAACAATTTTCTTTAACGTTGGAACTTCATTTCTTAACCAAAAACCATGAATTTTTTGCCTTATAGCATTCTTATCAGTCATCAATTTTTTCATTGATTGTAGCACGAATTTTTTTTTTATTTGGTGACTTCAGTTGGTTGTCCTTTTTGTAGTCTCGTATGGTATTAACAACAGTATCACGTCCAATGCCGGATGCTTTTGATAAATACGCAATCAAAGGTTTGTACTTGATATCCGGTTGCTCTTCAAGTTTGGTCTTATACAGATTTATAATCATGACCTTCTGTCTGCTTCCAACAAACTGAAAAAAATAAAAAATATAAATATAAATATTTTTTTTATTTGTATTTAATGAAATTTTTTTTAAAAATACTTATTTTAAATGATTATTATTATTAACAATAAAAAACATAAAAAATATCGGAAAATGAACTAAAAAATGTATAATATAATATTATATTTTAATTCAATTATATATTAAAAATGTAATACAATATTTTATGAGGTTACCAATACTTGATATGAATTTCAGTCTTAAAAACGTTTAGTATCTAAAATATTAAATTATTTAAAAAATTCTTACCCGTCCATTTGGATTTCTTTTAACAGGCGAACGTAATAATTGCGGATTCTCATTTTGAACAACATGTCTGGCAAGTTCATTCACATTAATGGATTCTTCGGCATTCATTTTTAAAAATTACCACAATACAAAAAAAATAAACAATATAAAAAAGTAAGCGCACGCGTAAATGTACAACTGCTTCTCACTACAACAGCCTGTAGATAGTTTACATTACGCCCCACAGTGTATACAGTTAAGCGTTGCGAGTTTGCGACCGTCACCGACAGTCGCCGATCCACTGTCGGTTGTTTGAGTGGGAACGATTGAGTGGGAGATGCGCGAAATCGGACACGTTTTGGTCGAATAGCGGTACTGATCTCTCGTGGGCCGGAGTATATCATATACATAAAGTATGTATTATAAATATAAGTTTTATACATAAGTAGTAACTAATAATTATGTATAGTGTTAATTATTAAAATAGAAAAAATAAAAATAAAATTGTTATAAAATATTGATTGTATTTGTATAATAATAATAATAATAATAATAATAATCTAAATAAACAAATAATCAATAATATCATTCAAACTACATGTAAAAATGTGTACAATATAAATATCAAAAAAATCAAAAAAAATGTCAAAAAGCAGTATTATATATAAATAGTATTTAGATGTAATGATTTTTAGATTATTAGCTAATAAAAATAAAAATAGGATAATATAGAAATATGTCAAATATAAATGTCAAACGTCAAAAAAAATATAATATTGAAAAAATGTTTAAAAAACTACATGTAAAAATGTGTACAATACAAATAAGTCAAAAGGTAGTATAATATGAAAATAGTTTAGTAATAGTTTTTACTAATACAAATTTTTAGAATATTAGCTAATAAAAATAAAAATAGTATAATATGGAAATATGTCAAATATAAATGTCAAATGACAAAAAAAAATATAATACTGAAAAAGTAGTTAAAAACTACATGTAAAGCATACGGAATTTAAAAATTCAATATTTGTTAATTCTTTTTCTTAATGCTGGTTACATAAATTAAATAGTTTATTATTGTCAGCCGTACAAGATTTTTGTCTTTTCTGAAGTCTATTGCCACATTCATCTAATTGTATTGCTCGCAAAACTGTCCAAAAACTCGGATTCGTTGTTCCTACTAATTTATTGAACGAACTATTCCACCCTTCACTAAAATTATTAGTTCGATGAGAATTAGACATTGTTTGATATCTTACATTCCAAATAGAAGGAGGATACCGTAGGTTATTGTTATTACCACTAATATAAGTTCTATCAAAGTATGAAATAAAAAGTACTAACTATTGAGAAAATTGTATATACATATGACTAATTTCAACCACAATGTCGTCAATAGGTAAAAATGACAATGAAGTCACCATCTTACACTCTTGGGAGTGTTTATTTGAGAAAAAATTCCTCTTTGCCATGTTTAATAATATGAATTATCATATTTTATTATATCGTAAATGGTAAATCATATTATCATTTAGTGTTTATTACCAAAAAATAGTGATAAACCGATAAGAAATGAATGAAATAATTATCAGTGGCGGCTTTGGGGGTGAGGCAAGTGAGGCGCCGCCTCACCTAAAATTTTGTAGCAAATTATACGCTAAAAGTATATTTCTTGACAATAACATTTCGCTAATAATTTTTAACATTTTTATGATTTTATTTGAAAAAAATTCTTCTTTACGAATTTTAATAATATGAATTATCATTTATTTTATTATAGTATAATATTATTTCGTGTTTATTACCAAAAAATAGCAATAAACCGATAAGAAATGCACGAAATAATAATTACGTAAGCCAACGCTCATATTTCAGCCGGCGGAAATATTCCGATGACGTCAGAGAGGCGACGTTCAACGTCGCCTCAGAATTGTAACTTGTGTACATTAATTACACACACATGCGAATGTACGCGAATGCGCGCGACTGTTAAATAAGCTGAATAGCGCATGCGCAATGATCTTAGTGAGGCGACTTTTTCATCGCCTCTGATACTAAAAATAGATAGTTAGCCCGCAATCATGTCTGCGGCACGTTCAACAATAACATAATATAGATATTATTGCATAATCATAAACCGATAAACCGTTATTATTGTCACAGCGCCTAATGAAACCAATTTCATTATTAGTTTATTAGTTTATATCTCGATCGTGTCGTCAGCAGTCGTCGCTCGTGTCGTGCTTTTTTGTTTAAATTCGTTTAAATTTTACTTGTGTTGTCAACTTGTGCTTTTCATTTAACATTTAACACTATGAATATGAATCCAGTGACAGACGAGGTTGTTATATTATTAGAGACAGAATCATTTTATGATAATATTATAAACATATATGCTAATCAAAAAGATAGGAGTATAAATTTAACATACAAAACATAATAGTTTGATATAGTTTTATTTAATTCATAGTTTCAGAACTTTGCATACTTAAAAAGTCTTTTTCAAGACTAGGTAGTAGGTAGGTATAATGTATACTTAAAAAAGTCCTTTTCAGGACTACCAAGTTTTAAAATGTTCACTTTAATATATTATTTACTATACGAAACAAGTATATTATTATAGTTATAATTATTTTTATATTTTTAAATTACATTGTTATGAAGTTTAATTTTTGTTATGAAGAGGGGGGGGGGGGTGATACATAAGTCGCCTCACCAAAAAAATACCCCCAAAGCCGCCACTGATAATTATTACGTAAACAAACGCTGGTGTTTCAACCGGCGGCAATGTTCCGATGACGTCAGCAGCTGAGGCTCCGTTCATTCCGCCTCGGATTATGGTACTATTGTGTACATGAATTATTACACACACAAGCGTATGTACGCGAATGCACGCGACCATTAAATAAGTAGAGTTGCGCATGCGCAATGAACATCGGAGGCTCGACTAACATTGCCTTATGTACTAAAAATAGACGCGGTATACAGGAATTATGGTCAGCAGGCATTTCAACGTAAAAACACATTATCAGTAAAGTTGTTATTGTTACAGTCGAGACACGGGACATTCCTAATTAAACCGTTGTCCGTTGTAATATCTGTTGATAATAATTTTATATTTATCATTAGTCATTTGACATTTCTGTATTGTTCAAATTGTCGTTACTCGCTTGGGTCTTACGTTGGTTCGTTAAAATTATTTACGAGTGCTGCAGTTTTTTTTGTTAAACATTACTTTAATTACTGTTGGAGTTATGTATCCAGTGACAGACGTGGTAGTCATGTTGTTGGAGACGCCGTTTCGACGTTGGAATTCTGATACTAAAAATGATTTACTAAAAGTTGGTAAGCCTATTCCGATTTTGTCAGCCTTGGCTCCTGACAAGAAACTAAGTAAGGTATTCTGTAGGTCATTTAATTCAAATTTATATCAAAAACACTCTTGGTTATGTGGAAGTCATTATATACAAAAATTATTTTGTTGGTCATGTTTGTTGCTGGGTAAAATGAAGTCTGTGTAGAATACTACTGGGTATTATGATTTAAAAAATTTATCTAGGGGTATACAAATACATCAATCATCAAAAGAACATATTCATAATCATTTAGGATTAAAAAACCTAGAAAAAATTGTTTTACTATACTAGATGTTGTTAATGAACATGGTAATTTGTTTAAAAAAAATTATAATGAAAATGTGAGATTGAATCGTTTATTTATGAAGTACTTAATCGATTTAGTTTTATTTTTGGGAAAACAAGAGTTGGCGTTTAGAGGTCATGAAGAAAGCAGTGATTCATTAAATAAAGGGAATTTTAGAGAGTTGTTTGATATGCATATTATTTGGTGCTCTCAAGAAATACAAAATCATTATAATAGTATAAAAAACACATTCTCAGGTATGTCCAAGTCCATACAAAATTCTAATGTTGTATGGGGGGGAGGGGTTGATACTTAGGTTGCCTCACCAAAAAAATACTACCAGAACCACCACTGGTCGTGGTGATGTGATACAAACTTAGTAAATACGGTGTACTAAATATATATATACATATGTAGGTATTTAACTTAAATTCATAATATTTGATGAGTCGTTCAAAAATTGGTTTTTTTGTGAACATTTTAGTTTTACAATATATTATCTATAACTGTAAACAGTTACAGTATAGGTAATTCACTATCTAAATCTAATCTCTATATTTATATAGTTGTCAGATTATGTACTTTTAAGTGATAAACTTATATTATACGATCGTAATTTATATACTATATAAATTACGATCGTAAACGTAGGCAGACTATGTGGTGTGGTAAAACTGGACGTATAATTTAAATTCTGAGGTAGTTGTGGTGGTGGCATGATGTTACTCCCTGGATGATATATAGGATAAGACAACGGTCGCTGTAATACATTGTAGCTACTTGTTGATTGAGAACTTGTCTCAAAACGCCTTGCTAGTGTTATTTGTTTAAAAATGTTAAGAATACCAATTTTGGCATCGAGTTTTTCTTCTGCGTTTAATTTCTGGAGTGATGGGACAAGAGATAAAGCAAAATTTGTATCTTCATCAACCGGCTGATTTAATGCTTTTAATAATGCTTCGTCTAACTCGTCTGATTTCGATACATTAGTCCTCTTTTTCCGAATAGGAATAGGTGTTGAAGTGGTAGGGCCAGTGTCGTTATTGTCGTTGTCGTCTTCGTCTTCATGAGAATCATTTGGTTCCAGGTTATCTTCTGTTTGCCGACTTTCCATACAAGGTAGTAAAAATAATAATTTTTCAAAATACACATATTTACGTCTCTTGGTTGCAGCTTGTCCTGATTTTGTGTTTTTTTGGGTGTTTAATTCTCTACGAAAACAAGTCCGTAAATTAGCCCATTTTTTTTGCACTTCATGACCTGAATAATAATAATGATAACATAATTACAAGTACAATATATATTGACCAAAAAAATTACATTTGAAAATTTAATTGTGTGTATAAAATATAACAATATACTCAAAAGTTTCATATATCCATGAATAACGAATAAAATTTTATTGACATTTATATAATAAAAAAAGTGGGCAAGTGGGTATCGCTCTGCTGTATAGTAGAGATAGAGAGTAGGTAACTGGTCACTATAATGGATGTATTCAATTTCAATGCAATGACTGGTATCATTGTATGCGAAAAAACGATTCTGAACGGAGATGATTTGTCAGTTAATGATAATTAGACATTAGTTGGATATATTATATTATTACCTACATTTAAATTGTAATATATCGTTATTATTTTACGCGATTTCGTAAAAAATTAAATTTAATATGCTCATAAAATTTTTTCTATATTGACGCTGGAATTTTTTTTTATAGTTACTTGAAGGAATACTTATGGATAACCTTGTATTAGATTTTTGAACCTAAAGTATAAATCACAAAAATTTTATGAATTTTCAACTTTAAAATTCCATGCAAATTTTCGCGATTTTGATATATATCATAAATATTTGAACTTTAAATGCTTATAAACAAAAATTGAGACTAACGATTTTTGATTTGTTTTACTACGATAAGTTCAACTTATAATAAACCTTGTATTAAATTTTAAAAATTTTTTGGATAGCCAAATTTTTTATCGGCATTTTAAGAAAAAAAAACTTAAAAATTTCAATTTTCTATAAGTAGCTTAAAAAAATTCTAAATATTTTGAAAATTTAATCATAAATAGATAACGTCAATATAAACATTTGGTGAAAATTTCAAGTATTTTCAATGATTCGTTTTTGAGTTACAGCAAAATCAAAAAATCGATTTTGTAAAATAATGGTTATGCGTAAAAATTCCCGTTTTCCCGTAATTTTTTCAGGTTTTTTCCCGACGATTTTGAAAACTATTGGAAATTTTTTACTTTTGACCCCCCCCCCCCCCAAAGTACCAACTAGATGAATTTTCCTTTTCAAAGAGGGGCTGAAGTCCAAAATTGAAGCATTATTACAAAAAGTGATTACAGACACAAAAATAAAAAATTAATAAAAAAAAACACACATCATTGTAAAATCAATACATTCATCACTCCGTTCAGAATCTAAAACTAAAAAATGTAATTATAATTAATTCTTTCCAGATATTTGGCTACCGGAGCTAGTTTCAACTCGTTGTCTTTTGAGTATCTAATGGGAGCTTCTACGCCGATCATACGCCGGCTGCCATGGCATGTATTAGATCGCGGTAGTGGTGCCAGCGGAGGGCGGGTCCCGCGCCCGTCGTCGTAGTCGTAGTCGTCGGAAATATAAATGTACATTTATATTTCGGGCAAGCACCAAGCTCGATTTTTTTCCATGACGCAATATTATATATATATATATTTTTATATTTTATTATTATACCTATATATATTAAATATTTTAATATATAAATCTAAAAATCATAATATAATAGTCAGTATGTTCCCAAACGGCGGTGTAACGTGGTTCGGTAGTGATTTTACAGGACCTGACAATAAAGTTGCTAGGTAACGAAAAAAATCAATTTGATGCTATAAATTTACCGCAATCTAAACAAGATTGGATCACACTTGAACACGACGTAGAATATCATAATTTATCAACTCAACCTAATATTGACATCGAAGACGTACGAAGATCTATAGAAAAAGCTATTTCAAACAGTGACAATACATGGGACCACGATAAATATTTAGGAGATATAGCAACTCAAGTTGGATTGTTATTAAAACGGACATTTGAAGACACTATACATTGTATCCACGACCAGTAGAAGGGAAAACACCTATTGATTGGTTTACCAGAAAACTTTCTAGAAAAAAAGGTACGTTATGCCACATAAATATCAAGGTCCTCCTCCACCCGAAGTGTGATTTTAAAAGTTCTTCTATTGTTACTGGAAAAGCCCCGTCGTTGTTGACTCCGTTTTTCTGTTGGGTTGCTTGGACACGTCGTCCAATATGCCCCCGGCTACCCTCATTGCCACTGCGTAATGTGGACTTCCCTCCGAAAATGTCCCAAGCGCCCTCGTTGACGCATGCTTCCACCAGTCCTTCTTTTGAACATACTGTATTTTGTTCCGTCTATATATAATCAAATTAATTAATTAAAATAATTAAATATTTTTTTAAATATAAATATACTTACGGAAAAATTTCTAACTTGATTATGAAGTCCTTCATTGGTACCTGGGAGGTGCACTTTTTTTGCGACACGCCCGTTTGTACAAAAATATCGCACAACGGCCTCCCAGTCGCTACCTCCGAGGTTGCACGCATAAACGCGTCCTCGAAGCTGTTTTCGTCTATACTTTCGGAAATCGCTACAGCGTTGCAACCATGTACACCGACAAGCTTGGTTTGCCTGGAGACAGGCGTGAGTGATGTGGACGTGGTCGTCATGTTCGCTGACGATGACGAATGGCTGTTTTCGGTAGAATTCAATATATCTACATATGTCATCAATGAATCGTACAACTCCGTCGCGTCCAGGTGGCACAACAACATCGGAGACGTAGCATACGTTTCCTGGCCAATTGTAATTAGTGAGTTGATCGGCAGCTCGTTGTAACACGTTTTGACTTTTAATCTCAGATTCGTCAACAATTTTGTATACTGTGGAATTAGTGGTTGAAAGCTCGTTGTCTCCATTTCTATCATCACCGTCACTGTCTCCTGTATATAGCTCGTCCACTTCTTTGGGTGTAAACTAAAATTAAAATAATAACTATAATAATTATTTATTATTTTATATTTATTATAATTGCATGTCGGGTATTTGTTTCGGTAGTAACGTTGTCATCATCAAAACTATTATCGTCAGTGGGTAAAAAGTTGGATCGTCGGACTCGGTGGGTAGGTTGAAAATCACTTTCATCAATTCGAAAAAAATCTCCGAATCCCGGAGATTTTTCCCTATGTTCATCTTCACCCACTTGAGTAAATTGGTGATTGGTAAATCCAACATCGTAAGTCGGCGTTGTTCTCCCTTCGAAAGTTCGGGTTGCTCCGTCGGTGTCACTGTCGCCATATTCGTCGGTACTGATGAACTTTTCAAGTTCTTCAAAGAACTCGTCTGCTTCGCTCTTTTGGAACAACGAAGTTCTAGATTCTGTTGAACTTGATTCAAGTTCCTCTTGATCCCAACTTTCGCCGTTTTGATTGGTGTCGACTATTAATTAAATTATTATTTATAATAAAAAAAAAAGAAAAATATTTAAAAATATTTAAAAAAATATTATTACCGTCTGTTCTGCTTGTAGTTCTGATTCTGTCGCTTCCAAAAAATTTGCCAATGACTGTGTTGGTTTGAAGGTTTGTGAACATTCCAAATCTAAAAATGCGCCTGATTCGAAATCACTATTATGGTTCATATTTAAAATAAATACGTAATATACGAAAAAAAATATAAAAATACAAGTACGAAATTACTCACGGAGATTTTAACGTATAATGAATTATGTATGGTGTACATACCCGGTTATATACTAAAATAATGACATAGATCAATACGAGATATAACTAAATCTACATGTGAGCAAATATGGAATATACTTCAACGGTTATTTATGGCAATTAAACAAGAAGATGACTGGATTAAAATTGCCGACGAATTTTATACTCGCACAAATTTTCCCAATATCATTGGAGCGATAGATGGTAAGCATATTAGGATGATACAACCAGAACATTCCGGAACATCATATTTTAATTACAAAAAATTATTCTCTTGTGTTTTAATGGCTTGGACAGATGCAGATTATAAATTTGTTTACATAGATGTTGGTTCTTATGGAACAGCTAGTGATTCAGAAATTTTTAAAACATCACAAATGGGAAAACGGCTTTCTGAAAACCAGCTTTATATTCCCTCCGGGAGGCATTTGCCAAATGATGATGACGGAAATGTCATTCCATTCTCTGTCGTTGGCGATGAAGCGTTTGGACTTGGAAATCACATTTTAAGACCTTATGCAAAAAGATATTTAAACTATACCAAGCGAATTTTTAACTATAGACATACAAGAGCTCGTCGTGTGGTTGAGTGTACATTTGGGATTCTCGCAAACAAATGGCGTATATTTCACCGCCCAATTGATGTGAATATCGACTTTTGAATCGTATTATAAAAGCCTGCTGTGTTCTTCATAATTATGTACGTATCAAAGATGGAGTAAAATTTACAGATACTCTCTACAATATTGTCCCATGGATAACTTAACGATAATTAATGAAAACAACCGTGGGCGAAATAATATGGACAGTGTGCGACAGTACATGTCTTCATATTTTATTTCTCCAGAAGGCACCATTTCATGTCAATATGACAAAGTGTAATAACTAACAACTATTTGGTTATAGGTAAATTAATAAAACAAATTCACTCATTTTAATTATATTTATAATGTAATACGCATAGTTTTTGTATTATTATAATTATTATAATTTAAGTTAATTATATAACTAAATATCCACATTTAATAATTTTTTAGTTTTTTAATTTGTATGTTAGGTAATCTAATAAATAAAACTATACATTATCTAATTCTAAATTTTACTTTATTATTTTAAGTGTAAGCTGATGTTGTATTATTTGTTAATACTAGATTAAAAAATATAAAAATAATCACTACGACATCGTTATCGCACCGCTGTGTCGTGGAAACTTTGATATAAGTAGTAGTTATTTGTAAAACGTGTTTATAATATATTTATACTTAACACAATTTGGTATCTATTGTACGTATATTATATCTATTATACTATTATTCATAGGCGTAACTAGCCCTTTATGTTAGGGGGGGCTGAAGTCCTAAAGAATTTTTATAGAAAAATAAGGTACCTATGGAAACAAAATTGCCACCATACAAATATAAGTCTTAATTTGTATTAATTATCTGAAAAAAAGATTACAATTTAGAATAATTAATAATGCATAAAAATTCTTTGTTTTATCTGAATTACATAAAACTATAAAATATATATTATACCATTTATACCTAATATAATAATAATATTCACATCAAAAAATGTACATACATATACAGTATACTTCTTTATTTTGAAATTTTTAAACTTAAATCATAACTTTATTTTTATAGAATAACAGTAAATAAAATAAACACAATAGTCTATATGTAATATGAAATATAATAAAATAGTTATGAAGATTACAAATCTATACGCCTATTCTTCAAAGCAAAGTTATTTAAAATGTTTTCTGACTCGATAATATTTGAAATATCTCTTTCAATATGTAAAATTGACATATCTGTAAATCTATCCTGGTTCATACTAGATCTGATCCATGTTTTTATTCTCCGCATAACAGAGAATGAACGTTCACAAGAAGCAGAGCTGATGGGCAGAGTTAAAGCAACTTGCATGAGTTTATATAAATTGGCAAAAACGTTCTGGTCTATTTTTTGTAACACATCATTAAGAGTAAAATCAGAATTTTGAATACTATTTTTAATTACAGTCATTTCAGCTTCTAACGATTCAATATTAATACCCAACAATTTCTAAATATAAAATTAAAAAAATTAGTAGATATATTATAATAAAATAATGATATGTGAATTATTACACATTTTAATTTTCAACTTTGTAAAATTTTAAATACGTACCTCATAATGTTGTATGAATGGTAAACTTTCTTTGAATTGTAATTTAAAAAAACTGTCAACAGATGATGCTAAATGTAAGCTTTCAGATGAAAATCTAGTTTTCATATTGGTAATAATTGCATCCAGAATTCTATAATATGCATTTATTTTCCAGTTTTCTTCATTCGATATATTTAAAGAAGACTCTTCAAATTCTGAGTATTCATTCCCAATAGTAGTAGAGGTACAATAATCTCTTAAATATGTGCTTTCTTTTCTTTTACGCTTAGAATTAAAGCCTTAAATTAAATACATAATAATAAACCAATGTAACATCAAATTTACTAAACATAATTAATAACATTTAAAAAATAATAATTAATATAATTAAAAAAGTAGGTACCTCTAGAAGGTGTTTCAATTGGTATATTATGTTTTTCAGCAAAATTTGTAATTTTAGACCATATTTCAGTAAACTTATTAGAGCTTCTATAATTTTCAAATGTTTGAATAACTCCAAAAATAATATTACTAGCTTCACCTAATGTGAAAGTTTTTTTTTGTAACTGGTTACTCAGAATATTTATAACTTTAAGTACATCCTGGAGTATAATTAAATAAATTATAAATGATGCTTTTTGAATAGAACTTAATAAGCCTAGAAAAATTAAATTTGGATTACATTTTCATATGCAAGTAGTAAATCAAAAATGTTATTACTTATAAATTATTAATTACAAACCTATAGCCTGAGCTACATCCATGTCTTTGTTTAAATTTACTTCATCATTTAAAACTTCAATAAGTACTTCAAAATTGTTATAAACTGCATCACAGTTCTGTATTCTACATACCCAACGTGTATCACTTATGGCCATTAATGTGGTGGCTTTAATATTGAGTTTATTTTGCATTTCTTTCAATTTAAAATTAGTTGATGGCCGAGAAAAATGTACATACAATGCTTCAATAGAATTGAAAAATTGTTTTGCTTCCTTAAAAACTGAATTAAATTTTAAAATATAGGTTTATATATTTTTTTAAATGACATGATAATAGAAATTAATTTAAACATTTCCAATGAATAGTAAGATTTTTTTAAATAATTTTAATAAATTCTAAGTACAATAAAATCATATTAGGTAGGTACCTTGATACTTTTACACATGTCTATGACAACTAAATTAATTCTACAAACCATACAATGAACATAGACGGCACTTGGGTAATATTCTTTTAGTTTAGTTTGCACTCCTGCTCTTTTACCAGACATAACAGCTGCTCCATCATAGGACTGGGCTACAATTGGAATATTTGGGATATTTGATTGCTCAAGGAAGTTTAAAATAGCTGATGTAAGAGACTCAGCATCTTGTTTTTGGGAAACATCTAAAAATCCTAAAAACCTTTCAAACACTTTAAATTTTTTTGTATACCGTACACAAATAGACATTTGTTCCTCTTTGTGACACCTAACAAGATATTATAAAGAATACAAAATGTTACAAATTATGAAATAATAAATTTTTTACTAGAAAATTTTGTTTAAAAATGCAAATAAAAAAATAAAATTGGTTGTTACCTGGCATCATCGCACATGATAGAAAAAAATCCAGTTTCCTTAATTTCAGAAAGTATTGTGTCTTTGACATTTTGAGAACATAAGGCTATAATTTCGTTTTGAATTTTAGGACTGGAATAGCTTATTGAATTACTAAACATTCGATTAAATTCAGAATCATATTTACTAAAAAATGAACACATCTCTTGAAAATTTCCTAAAATAGTTATGTAATAATCAAATTAATTTAAACTTTAAACAGTAATTAATTAACATTTTTTAATAGACAGTTGATTTATCATAGTTATTAATCAATAAAGTATACCTAACCTTTGTTCAGGGACGGCGCCAGGGTTTGCGAGGCCCAGGACAATACACTATTACGAGGCCCTAAATTAAAATTATTATAATATTGATTATAGGAACGATTGTGAAAAAAAATGGATACGAAAATGTAAAATGATAAACAAACTTTTGTTGATTTAATAATAATAATAATATATAATAATAATAATAATACGAACACTTGAATATTATTTGTATATTATACAGTATACTTATTACTTGTGCAATTGTATGTTACTAAAAAAATTTTTTTCTTAATTTTTTTGAAGCGAAAGTTTCTAAAAGATTTTGATAGTCAATTTTGTTAGATATTTCTTGTTCAATAGATATAAGTGCAAGATCTGAAAGTTTCTCTTGGCTTAATTTATTTCGCAGGTACGTTTTGATTAATTTAAGCTTTGAGAAACTTCTTTCAGCACAAGCTGATGTTACTGGTATTGTTAACATGATTCTTAAAGCAATAGATATATTAGGAAATGAACCATTTGTCTTTTTTAAAATACCAAGAGCTATAAGCGGAGTTGTATTGTCATCAATCATCATACGAAAAATAAGAAGTTCAGAAAATAAGTCAAGTCCTTCCAAATCATTCAGATCACCATCGGATAATACTAAATGTAAATCTTTGCAATATTTTAGTAGTTCATCTTCTTCCATAGTTTTTACTTTACCTATTTGATACAAAAAACCAAAGTTATTCGAATATGACTCTAACTGGTCAAAACGTTTATTAATCGATTCTATTGCTTGATTAACAATAACTTGAAAATAATCAATACGAAAACGATCTTCCTCATTTGAGATTGATTCATCGTCATGTTCATAACTAAACATCTTCTTTTTCTTTCTAACACGACAACACTTAAAAATAATTGGGATGTCTATTTCTGAAGCCAGTTTATTTGCTATATTTTTTGCAAAATCGAATCCTGTTATTCTATACTGTTTCAAATATTCTAAAAGACCGTATACCATTTTTGTAGAAGTACTGATGTTCATAATTTGGGATTGAAGATTCTTACTTACAATATTCACCTTTTCTAAAATATCATACCAAATAATAAGGCTAAGTATAAATTCATAACTACTTATTTCGTTTAATAATGAATTAGCTTCACTTTTAGCCATTAAATCATTTGCCGTTTCATATACTTCTTCTAAAGCTTCTATTATACATGGAAATTGTAATCGTAATGCTTTCACGCTGTTTAGTCGACTTTCCCATCTCGTATCGGACCATTGTTTAACAGTAAATAATTTGCAGTGCTTTTGAATTATACTCCAACGATTTGTTGAAGCCGAAAATAAGGTGTAAACACGGCGTACTGTACCGAAAAATGAAATTGCTCTTGTAGAATTTTTTGCCGCATCGCAGAGAACTAAATTTAAACTGTGAGCTGCGCATGGTGTAAAAAAAGCTCTGAGGTTTATATTTGAAATACGTGTCTGCACTCCTTGGTATTTGCCAACCATATTTGACCCATTGTCATATGCTTGACCTCTACAGTCTCCGATATTTATATTATATAATTCTAATTGTTTAAGGAGAACTTCAGATAAATTTAATCCAGTAGTAGAATTTACATTTATGAAGTCTAGAAAATATTCTTGTATGGTTGGATCAGATTCATTACTTTCTTCCATATTTACTATGCGTATGAGAATTGTAAGTTGCTCTTGATGTCCGATATCTGGTGTACAATCCATTACGACAGTGAAATATTTTGCGGCTCGTATCAAACTTATTATTTTTTGTCTTATTTCATTTGCCATAATTTGAATGAGTTCGTCTTGTATATCATGGCCTAAATAATGCACACGAGTTTCTTCGTCTTTAATTCGTCTTAAATGTTCCTCCATTATCGGATCAAATTTTGCTAACATTTCAATAATACCAAGATATTTCCCGTTCCCTTTGGCATATAAAACATCTGTTGTACCCCTAAAGGCATCATTGTGTATGGCTAAATAATGAATTATTGATAAGACTCGGTTCAATACATTTCTCCAATGATTTTTTTCTCTTTCTATTATATTTATTTCTAGCTGGTTAATTGTTTTCCCTTTGGATATTCTAGTATTCAATTCCATCCAGGCTTCGACAGACTTATAATGTGAAATAGATTTTTCATGAGTTTTAAGTTTTTCAGATAAGTGTCTCCAATCATTGGTACCTTTAGAGCTTAATGAAGTCTCTTTATCATAATTAGCATTGGTACTAAACAATTTACAACAGTAACACAATACACAATCTTCCAACTTAGAGTAAATTAACCAAAATCTATTAATTTGTTCTCCGTTAATTAAATTACGGTAGTATAATTTTGTTGAAAATTTCCTTTTTGAACCATCATCTTGCACTGTAATTGGAAAGTTATGATTTATTACACGTGAAGGACCCAATTTAACTATTTCGTATTTTGTATTATTATTCATTACGATTGGCCAATTCGCATGATCTTTCAATAAATGTAATTTATTTTCATTCAAGTGATCATCATTTAATTTATTTATATTAGTAGAAAAATGTATTATAATATTATCATCCAATCTATGATTTTCAAGTGACAAATTTTCAGTGGCATCAACTTTTTCACCTTCAAAATTTAAGCATCCTTCAGTATTATCATTTTTTAGTATCTCATCAATTTCAAAATTATTTTCTATGTTATTTTCCAATGTATTTTTTTCATTAATCTTTGTGGTCTCTACTTTGTTGGAGGTTGGAAAAAATTTTTCAAGACTTCCACGTATCTTTTTTACAAACTCTTCTTTTTGTTTTTTCTTTTCTCGCTTTGCACATCCTGATTCAAACTTCCTAAATTTATCGCGATCTCGTCCCATTGTATTCTATATATCACTGAAAATACAAAAAATACGTGTGTCTATCCCATGTTTCACAGTTATTGTGATATTTATACGTGTGGTTGGGTATTAGTCAAAGTAAAATTATATTTCGTGAGAAAGGGGATAAGTCACTCGGAGTACAAACTTTATGTTATTTATTAATATAATATTTTTCATAGGTAATATAACTAGGTACCTAATAAGATATAAATTAATATTTTTTTGAATTTATATTACCTAGTTACAGTGTTGGGTATTAACGTAACTCAAATTACAAATTACTGTATCGAAATTACTTTTCTAGTAAGGTGGTAGTAATTTCATTACATTTTATTCAAATTTACATTAATGTGCAGAGTAACGCATTTTTTTACGTTATTAAAATGAAGTACAATAATTTATAACAAACGTAAAAGGATTACAATGTCCAAAACAAATTACAATTCAATTAATTAAATTTTGATTTCGAAATAATATTATTTGTAATTTCTATCTATATACGGCGTATAATATATTTTATACATTCTGTTTATTTATAAAATTAATAATGTACAACATTAATGTTATACCTACATAATTTATATAGGTATAATGTATAACATTTTTTATAGTAAAAAAAATTGATCTATTTTATCAATAAATAATAAAAAAGTAAAGTTAATTTAACACCCTACTTTTGAAAAGAAAAAGTAATGTAACGTGATAAAAATAATGTTAGGTAGGTAATGCGAATGTAGGTAATTTAAATAAAAATTTTTAATGTAACAAGTACCTAACGTAATTTTATTACTTTTTAAAAGTTATTTACCCAACACTGCGGCTAGTTATTGTTAGTATAGTTGTATAGATAAACCAGGTAATCGTTTTATTTAAATAATATAAGTTGAGAATTGAGAGAGATGACGTCTAAAAGATACAAACAATTTCTAACCATGGCAAAAGTAAATACTTAAAATACTTATTTATAATATATTTTAGATCAAATATACTGATTGTTAGTTGTTACATAATTAAATTAAATAATATAACAAATAATAACATTTTATAGTAAAACTATTAGCCATCATAAGTTATGGTCAACAGAAAATTTTAGGTACCTAGTTTAGCAAGAAATCTAACATGATTAAAAATATTTGTATTACATTTTTTATTATATGTAAAATTATTTAATTTAATTATTACAATAATTTAAATAAAAATTAAATCCCCATCCACGCACAGCTGAACCTCTCCGTGTATTCTAAATTGTGTCTACTTACCACTTACCCCTTACGAAATTCAAATAAAATAAAAACTATTATTGCTACAGTACCGCCTGACAGCCGTTGCCAGACGTTCTTCAGTAAAAAGTGATTTGCAAGTTTGTAATTGTTTGTTCACCAAATCAAAAAATAAATAAGATAAGATAATAAAAAATTGATACATGCAAGAATTATATTTATAATTATTTTGTATAAACAATGCGTACTGCGGTGTCGACCGGTTGATCGACGAGTCTTTTTCTTATCGGTTACGGAGAAACCACTAATAATTGGCGACAACTTATAATAATAAAAAAAAGTATCATCATACTATAAATAAAATAATTTTCAATTTGTGTTTGTAAAAAAAACATTACACGTAACACGATAATACTTAATTTTAGATATTCTTAGTTCATGTTTTTTGTATTATGTTTACTTTTGAGTGTCTTTATTGGGAGCAAACGCGAGGCCTTGATAATATTCTCTAAAGCGCGAGGCCCAGGACAAATGTCCCACTTGCCCTACCCTAGCGCCGTCCCTGCCTTTGTTTAAGGAATTTGTATTTTCTATATGGCCTCTAAATGCAATTCCTTGACGAGATAATAGTAATATAATATCAATTAACTTTTTCATATATGAACGGTTATTTAAAATGTTTTGTTTATGAGCAGTTGATAGCTGTTCAACTATACTTCCTGTACTTTTAGTTGAATAATATCCAGTCATTTTTGATACATTAGTAAAATGCTCTTTAGTTAGTGCATGACTAGCAAGCTTGGACTGTTTACTATTAGAACCACTTATCTATAAATTATAATAAAATGTTCAAATAATATTAAATATATAAATATGTATATATTTAAATATTTAATAATATTTCAATATAATACCTATTATAATAATTAATATGTAATAGTTTGTAACTATTATATATTAACCACATGCTTTTGAATTTAAAACGAATTATTTCATGAAACATGTGTAATATATTAAATTACTTGACCTGTTGACCCCTTTTCAAGCCCACTAAGTTACTTAACATAAATGCTTTTACAAACTTTTTTCCAGTTTTTAAATCCTATTTTTTGTGAAAATGTCATCATTTTTTTTCCAAATAATCGACATCAAAAGCAATATACAGCATCTCGTTTGACACTGTATTCCAACCAAGTATATAACTTAAAAAAATTGGACGAAAATGATCAATCTGTTTGCCAAAAATTGTTTTTGGATAATCCTAATAATATTAAAAAAAATTAAAATATTAATTAATAATCATGCATAAATTATTTAATTAATTATTTTATTTTGTCATGATAATATTACCTAATAATATTTTAACTATTTATTTAAAACATTACCTTTAAAATGGGCTGGCATGAACCCGAAATTAAATCTCCTAAGTCATCCACTTCAACATTAAAACAAACATCTTTTTGTTTTTTTGATGATGTATCACTACTATAATTATTATTGAGTAAGCCAGGATCATCTTCTGTATCACTTGAGGTAACAGAAATGTTATTAGTATTTATAATAGACGAAATTGACGTTTCATTGCTTTTAACTGGATTTGGATTTTTTTTTTCATGTTAAAAATACTAAACACATTATTTTTAGAAGAATCCATTTTAAAGTTGTAGGTTTTATTTTATTTTATATTTATTGTCTTTTTAATAAGAAATAATAACCACAAAATTAATTTCGTAAACTCGAACAATTCGTTCAAATATTTAGTAATAAAGAATTATACTCGGTTTGTTGGTTATATTAATTCAGAACTCTGCGTTATTTTATTTTAGTACCACCAACTCTGAGTTCTGACTACTGTCTACTAATCGTTAATCATTATAAAATAATATGTAAAAATTATTTCTCCGGGATTTTTATAGCTTTATAAATACAATATCTATGTTATTGACGTTATCGTGTATCTATTATTATCATGTCTAGAGTCTAAAACAAAATAATGTCTACACGAGTCCATTCAATAGTGTACCTAAATTTAAAAATAGATTTAAATGTATAATGTAAATCGACTGTTCTGGAAACAAATCATAAATACATGTCTAGTGTTATTGATATAACTGTCGATTATCTAGCGATAATAATATAATATTTAATAATAATACCTCATAAGTTATAAACACAATATTAAATAAATTTTATTTTTTTAAGATAATTATTTATCGTTTATATTGGTGTACCTATTCGTTTATATGATACATTATATTTTTTGACATTGCGATTTGCGGGCAAAAATAATGTTAATACTTATATGTTTTTAGGCACCTGGCACATACATTTTAGAGGGGCTTTAAGAAATTCTGGGGGGCTGAAGCCCTCCCAAGCCCCCCCCCCCTAGTTACGCCTATGCTATTATTATACTTATACGTAATTATAATTATAATTTTAGAGTATTATTAGTAGATTATTATTTTTCATTTGATAATGAATTTGAATGATGACACTTATGCCATTGGTCTTACCTTGTTTTGTTTTTTCCTGGGCACCAAGCTCATTCCAATCGGGAATAAATACTTCACACACTTCTTCCCATAGTTTTTTCTTCAGATTTATATCAGAATACTCTTTTAGTTGTTTTTTATATAGGGCTGGTCTCTTTTCAATTTCTTCTATCAAATTTTCGATAGACGTTTCCAAAAGCATCGACATCGTGCGAAAACGTACTACCTTCCCGCTCCAAAGCTCTGGTGAATCGGCCGAGTCGGCCGACTAAAAATCGGCAGAGTTGCGCGCGTGAAATGATCGCCATACTGATTAAACAGTCGGCCGATAGTTCGCCGACTGTTTAGTTTGAAGGCAATCGTGCAGCCCATCAAACTTATTAATCGGTCGATACCAAATCGTTATAATGTGCGCTGTTGCATACAAATTTGTACTGATTAAGAACCCGACTAAACTATCGGCCGATAAAAAGTCTGTAGTGTGCGGGCTCTCATAACGTTTAATAGTAATATGCTCTTTACAATTTCGTTTGCAGTATTTTTTTAACATTGTGCATTTGTGCCATATTATTACATTTTTTTTTGTCGTATTGTTATTGTGTTAATAAGTTGCCGTGCAATCATTTCTCAGTTAAGAATTTTAAAGTCAGAAGATTGGTACTTAAATTGGTAAGTATGGTTTATGTTGTGTACGTATAATATTATAATATTGTATTTTGATAGTTTTTGAAGTGTATTAATTAATATATTTTAAGTATAAAACAGTCGTTTAAGGAAATGATTTGTTTTATTTGCCATAAATGTTTTGAAAATATAACATCACTAACTGTTCATTTTAAAATTTTTCACTCGTTGACATCTTTTAGTACTTATGAATGTTGCGAAAACACGTGCTCTCAAACATTTTCTTCACTTGAAAAGTTTAAAAGACATATTACTAATAAGCATAAAGAAAATTCCTAAATTTTACCTTCTGATCAAACCTCTGTACCCTCTACAAGTACATTTACATTTGATAAATCGATTAATTATACAAAAAATGATAATTATACCGATGATGATAATCATTTAATAAATATTAATGCGGTGGATACTAACTTTGATTTAAATAAATCTATTAATCATCTTTATAAATCACAACAATAATAATTTTACATTCAAAGACATATTAATAATTCAAACTGGCCTTAAAGATAAGTTATTAAAACCGCTAGCTGTAATACATAAAAAAAATAGTGGAGTGTGAAATTAAAGATCCTTTAGTAAAGGGTAAATTTAATCAATTTTCTTCTGTTTTGTCAGATCAGTTTAAACATTGTAGTAGTGAATATAGTCTAATCAAATGGTTAGAACAAAATGATTATATTGAAAATGTAAAACAATTTACTATAAATAATCAAATTAATATTGTCCAACATGATGGATATGCTAGGTATGACGAATCATTAACTAAAGGAGTTTTGTTACCTCTTAAGTTCCAATTTCAAAAGTTTTTAGAGATTGGTGATAATTTTAAAAATATGTATGATAAATTAAAAAATTACAATCAAAATAACGATAACACAATATGTAATTTTATTCAATGTGATGTTTGGAAACAAAAAATAAATTCTTTTGAAGGAAAAATTGTGTTTCCATTTTTTCTTTATGCAGATGATATTGAGATTAATAACCCTTTGGGTTCTCATTCAAATTATCAGTCA
The DNA here is from genome assembly GCF_020882245.1 of Rhopalosiphum padi. Taxonomy (NCBI): domain Eukaryota; kingdom Metazoa; phylum Arthropoda; class Insecta; order Hemiptera; family Aphididae; genus Rhopalosiphum; species Rhopalosiphum padi. Next base: position 65,833,832 of record NC_083599.1, read on the forward strand.
ATCACTGCAATCTATTACAATTTTCCTTTAAATGAAAATAATTCTGCTTTATGAAATATATTTGTTGCTTCTTTAGTTAAATCAGTGGATTTCAAGGAATTTGGTAATAACTTATGTTTGGTAAATCTGATAAATGAAATTAATTTTCTTGAAACAGAAAGTATAATAGTAAAAACTCCATATGGTGATTTAAAAATATATTTTGTCTAGGATTAGTGTTGGGTTACAATTTGAGAGTAAACACTCTTTTAGAGTTCAGTAAGTCATTTTCTGCTAACTACTTCTGCGTTTCTGCAAGGCTCATAAGTCAATAACAAAACAGTCTGTAGAAGATAGAAGTTTAATTCGTAATGTTGATAATTATTCAGTAGATGTGTTGACAAATAACTTTAAAGAAACTGGGATGTATCAAGAATCTATTCTTAATAGGATAAAAAGTTTTCATGTAATCAATAATTATTGTGTTGATATAATGCATGATTTGTTTGAGGGAGTTTGCCATTATAATATGTGCCATATAATTAAATGTTATACAGAAACAGTACAGTTATTTTTTTTAGAAACCCTAAATATTAGAAAGGCTACATTTAACTATGGGTCTTTAGAAGTAGGAAACTGTTCGCCACCGATTTTAGATTCTTACCTCCAACGTTTTCGTTTGAAAAAGTCTGCAAAAGAAATGCGGACAAATGTACATTTTTTTTCATTGATGGTGGGAGATTTGATACCTTATGATGATAAAGTTTGGAAATTTTTTACTAATTTTTTAAAAATAATTGATATCTTATTATCATGTACATTCACTGAAAATGCTATTGTTTCACTTCAATTTAATTAAAGAACATAATGAAAATTATATTCTTCTGTTTAAGGATTCGTTAAAACCTAAACACCATTTCCTTGTACACTATCCCTCAATTATAAGACAATCAGGTCATTCACGACATTTCTGGTGTTTTCGATTTGAAGTAAAACATAGAGAGTTGAAAAGTTATGCTCGTGTGACTTCCTCTCGAAAGAATATAACACTTTCTATATCTAAAAAATCTAAGATAAAAGATCTATATCTAATTTTTTACTAAGCCCATTAAATTCAGTCATAATTTGTGAAGATAAACATAAACAAATTCCAGATGAAGCTATTGAGCAGAATATTTATCAAATTATTAATTTAAGACCAATTGATTATTCTTTGTATAGTGAAGTTCAGTATAAAGGCACTACTTATAAAACAAAATTGTATTTAAGTAGATTTACAAATAATGCTATGTTCGTGTTTGAAATCAAAGCAGTTCTTATTACAAATAATAACCAAATATTAATATTAGCAAAGCAAATTACTTTAAACTATTTTTCTACACATTACCAGGCTTATGAAGTACCAGAAAAATTTCATATAGTTGATGAATCTGCATTAGTTAATATTAATGAATTTAGTGGACCCCCCCATTAATATTACTAAAACATCTACATTTAAGATGTTTATACGCTTAAAAGAATTTTTTTAATTTGTTTGTAAAAAAGGCCTAAAATAACATGTACCTACTGTACTTGTTATTTACTATAGTTATTAATTATTATTATATTATTTTTTTTTATCTCTAAATGTATATATAGATTAATAGGTCGATATTGTAAAAATAATATTATATGATGGACCTCAATGATGTTTCCAAAAATATTTTCAATAACTCTGCTGTTGACTTAACTTTAACCAACCTTGAGAATATAAATGTATTTTATGAATCTATTGAAAATCAATCAGAAATACAGGTAAGGCATTTAATAAGATATATTTTTAAACTACTAACATAAAATTATGGAATTTTATAGGCTATAAATCATATTATATTATTGTATCATATTGTATCATATTATACTTATGATACAAATTTGGACTCCCTCAATGAACTATTAAAAAGTTGGAACTTGGAATGTATTCTTCAAACATACCTAAGTAAATATTTTAAAATTATTAATTTAATAATAGTTTAACTTAGCAGAAAAAAAGTATATAACATGATCATCTCATACTTTTACTTAATATTTAAATAAGTTCTAATAATTTGTATTTTCATTTTTATGTTGTAGATGCCCATATTGATGTTGAAACCCTAAAGCAGCGTTTCTTAAACTTTTTTATCCGTGGAACCCCTACTTTGTTTTTTAGCTTTTAAGATTTTTTTTAGGATTATTTGCAAAAAAAAATACAATTATTTCATATAATATATATATATATTGTATTACAGGTATTTAATTAAAAAATATGTGTTAAAAAAAATGATAAAAATAATAATAATTGTATATAATATTACTTTAATAATAATTACTTAATGAGATGCGTGAAATTGCTTTTTATCATTACAAATATTCTTAATATTGGGCTTTATTGATGAAAGTTGTATTAACATATTAGGTTCAGCATCAAGTCTGTTGCGGTATTTTGTTTTTGTCGATACATAGGTGAAGAACCCCGTTTCACACATATAAGTGGTTGCAAATGGTAAAAGTGCCAACACGGCCTTTTGTGATAATTGAGGATATTCATCTTTTGAACTGCACCAAAATTCTGCTAATGGCATTGATTTAATTTTTCTTGCAGTGATGAATCAGATGTCAATTCAATAAAGGTTTCATATTCTTTTACTGACATGGATGGAGGTCGTGTATTGACAATAAATAAATTTTTAATCCACAATTTATTTTTATATTTCACCTGTTGGTCATTTGGAAAATACTGGTTAAATCCTTCACTCAATCCAGTGAGGTGCTGAATAATTTCCTCAATGAAAACCTCATTTATTTCGACCCCTTCCTCTTCCAAAAAGCATTTAATTGTTGGAAAGCAATCAAACTCGTTGGAGCTCATACAAATTTTCCAAAAATCTAACTTTTTCTTAAAAGCATGAATTTTTTCGTGTGCAGTAAAAACATTTACTTGTCTGCCTTGAAGATTAAGCTCATTGATCTTTGTAAAAATATCACTTAAATAGGCGACTTTAAGTAGCCACATTTGATCAAGAAATCGATCTTTTAATTCGAAATTGTGTTCCAAAAAAAAAGGCTCGTACCTCGTCCTTTAATTCAAAAATACGAGTTAGTATCTTTCCTCGAGATAACCACCTGACCTCGGTATGTAAGAGAAGAGAAGTATGTACACTTCCCATGTCCTCACATAGGATTTTGAATAAACGATTTTGAAGAGGCCAAGATTTTATGAAGTTTATGAGTTTTACGACTTCATCAAGAGCTTTCTTAAAACTAATAGATAACTTTTTTGCAGCAAGTGCCTGTCTGTGTATCATACAGTGGCTACTAGAACAGTTTTTGGCAATATTTTTAATACGCTGTACAGCTCCATTAATTGTACCACTCATAGCCTTTGCTCCATCGGTACAGATATCAACGCAGTTTTCCCATGGTATTTCATTTCCTTCAAGAAATGGATTTAGAAGATCAAATATTTCAACTCCAGTAGTACGTGTTGGTAGAAATTTGCATAAAAGAAGATCTTCCAATAATGTGCTTTCGTATTGATACCTAACAATGACAATTAATATTGCAAGCCCAGCTACATCGGTAGACTCATCCATTTGTAATGCAAATTTGCACGATTTGAGACGAAAAATAAGTTCATTCTGTATATCGGCTGCTAAGTCATTGATACGATTAGCTACCGTGTCATTTGATAGTGGGATTTTAGATATTTCTTTTGCCAATTTTTCATCTAACATACATTTTACCATCTCCATAGCACAAGGTTTTATAAGACTTTCGGCAATTGTGTAAGCTTCACCGCGTTGAGCTATCCGATAGCTAACTAAATAAGAATCCTCGGTTACTTTTTCATTTATAGTTTTTGTGGTTTGAACCATACAGTTTATTGATTTTAGTAGTTCGTCAAGCTTTTGAATAAAGAATTCTACATTTTTTTCTTCCCGTGTTCACCGTGAACAGATTCTAAATGACGAAGCATTTTAGCTGGAGCCATTGAGCTATTTGGGAGAGCTTTGCTGCAAATAACGCACTGAGGATTATCATTATTATTCATAAATCCTAATGATATATAACTTTCATCATACTTTCTACATTTTTTAATTACTTTCCTAAAATCTTTTGGGGTGATTTCATTTGTATCATTCTCATTATTACTATGATTATCATAATGACTTGAGTTCACCGCAAAATATTCAGGTTCCGGAGAGGAACGTTTCAGAGTTCCTTTTTTAAGCCATCTCTCCATATTGTAAACAAAATAACAAAACTAACTTTGAGAAAAAAAATAAATTTATAACACAACGCACTCGAATATATTGCACAGGTCACAAGACACGCGGTGGAGTGTCGCGTTGTATTGAGACGTTGAATTGAAACATTATTTTATTCGTTTATCTGTTTTTCAGAAGTTCACGCTATCGCGGACGGTCGTGACCAATTAGTATTTTTACTAACGACATACAAATATTATTTATGTATAGTAATAGTACCTATGTTACTCATATGCTTTTCGTTATCGGCGGTCGTTTCTCTTAAGTTCACGCTATCGCGGACGGTCATAACTAATTAGTATTTTTATCAACGACGTTCAAATATTATTTCTGTATACAAACTGTACAACTGTATAAGCACTATAAGTACACAATACATTATAGAAGTATAGATAGAGTATAAAGATAGAATATTCCATATGACATATACATTATTATTTAATATACAAACATTTTTTTTCCCCATTACAATATTTAGTTTGGCATTTTTAAGTAATTTTCTTGAAAATTTTGAAAAAAATTACTTAATTAAGCTTCGTGGAACCCTGAAGTGATCTCCGCGGAACCCCGGTGTTCCGCGAAACACAGTTTAAGAAACGCTGCCCTAAAGTATATAAAACCTAGGCACATAGATAAACTTTTATTGAATCAACCTCTTGGGATATTGATTAAATTTGAAAATCATGTAGAAACATGGCAAAGGTCATTAGTAGAATAGATGACAGTGCTTTAGTTTTTGGAGTTCAGAATCTACAAACATTTGAAAAGTTAAAACCAACCAATTCTAATGCAAAAAGTTACGATGTTCATGTACATACCATTTTAGCCAATTCTTCCAAAGGAAAATTGTTAATTGATTATTACAACACTAACATGGAATTAAATGTCACCATTAGAGGAAACTTAGTTGACCTCATAATCCACGATATTATTTCAAATAATATACCAATGTCAATTAGTCTAGCTGAATGTGTTGCTGAAGAGATAGCTAATATGTTTCCTTCAGAGATTAAGGCAAGTTTAAAAATATAACATACTATTTTTATTTATTTTTTTTTTTTTTAAATTATTATTTTATATTAGGATATTTACTTCATGCGTCATGGGAATAATAATGCACCACGAGGAAAATTGTATGCTAAATTTTATAATTGTATGCGTGTACTTAAAACCAGTGGAATAAAAACAAATCCCATTGAATCTAATAATTCTGCCTGTAATGAAAAATTCACGAAAAGAAATGATTCATTTGGTAAAATAACCTACATTAAACTGTTTGTAAAATAACAGGAAATATTAAATTAATGATATTATTTACATATGAATAAATATTTTGATAACTTAATCTTTACTTTTTTAAATTTATTTGTTCAATAGTAATAGAAACTGACATCGGTTATTTGTTGGACATAATAAAATATGATAATGAAATTTCATTTCCAAATTTATTAACTCATTGGTCTGCCACTATGCAGTACAGGTTGAATAAAATAAAAGAAGCGAATTCAACGGTAGAAATATTAGAGGAATGGAAAAATTATTCTATGCCATTAGGTTATAAGCTTGTGACTTGTGAGTTAGAAATATTTTTTAAATATATTTAAATTTTTAAAATGTATTGTATTTTATGAATTATGTTGATATTGATTTCAATGGATTGTATCAATCGTCAATTATTCCAGATTTATGTGAAGAATTTACAAAATCGTACAATAATATTCTACAGATAGTAGAACAATATATAAAAGATAAACATGGTAAATTGTTACTTCAAGAACTCAGAACAAAAAATGATATTACACAAAGTAATACAAACACTCAATTTTATTATATTATTCTAAAAATTAATTCAAATTATTAATTGTTATTTAGATGTTAAAGATTGTACACTTTTTCATCTACTAAGTTCTTTGTTTGTACTCACATCACGTAAAGTTACAAAAGATGACAGTGGAAAGAACAATGTGACAAAATACTCTATAAAGGATTCACAAAAAAGTTTTATTAATTTTCATACTTCAATCAGTGAATCTGAAAACTATTTATTATATTTAAAAAATAAAAATTTACCGATACAGCCTTTTATCATAGTAATTGGTACACCACTAAAACCCGATCAAATTTTAATCTACTTTGATTCAATAAAATATAAAGTTTTTAATATGGCCCGTGCAATTGATAAATGTTTTAAAATTTTTCATTTGTTTAACTTGCAATATCCTTTGCAATCATGTGCAGTTTTGATGTTCATCCAAAAATATTTTTATAATATATCTACTAAATTTGATATACCACACCAATTAGTAACTCAAGTGTTGCACTGTTTAAATAAAATAAAATAATAAATTCAATCATATAATTCATTAAATCTAATAGGTATATTAAAGTGATTTTATCTATGATTATATTAAAAATTTAAATCTATTTAATACAATTTATGTATCTTTATTATACTAAAGTATTATATTGTTTTGTTGTATTTACTATTTTGATTTAAATCTATGTATTATATTAGTAAGGTAATAAATATTTTTATTTATAATTTTGTTTAAAATGCATTATATTTAGGTGCCTAATACCTATCTAAAGTATTATATTATTTTGTTTATAATCTTTTTTTTTTTATGAAATTTCTTAAGATTTTTCATCTTAAAACATCTTCAATGTTTTTTTTTTTAGGTTTTGAAATATTATAATTACCTGTATTTGGAAAATGATAAATGTATATTACTATATTATAATAAATAATTTTACATTAATATGTTAACACATTTACTAGTTACCTATCTATGAAAATATCCTGGTTTCATCTCAAATCCATTATGTAATATAATGAATTGATTAAATACATACAGCCAGTTTTTTAAAGTGAAAATATTTGTTAAATTAATAAAAAATATTATATAGCCTAAATAATATTAATTATTAGTTAATAATGTATTTTCTTAAGATGAAAAAGTATTTATCAATAGTATTAAATTAAAATCATTGATGTAATAAATAATTTATTAAATCGATAAAAAAAAATTTAAAGTTAATGATCTACACATTATAAATTAATAATGCTTTTTCTTATGATGATAAAATATTTGTCAAATAAATAAAGTTAGTTTTATTGAAGTAATAAATAATCTATTAAATTAATACAAATTCTATAAACAATTTTTCAATTAATTCAACTGACAAATTTTTATTTATCAATTTGATAAAATGTTTATGGGGTTACTATTAATGATATTTTTGTCAAATTAATCTATACTTTTATTATATTGATCGTTATTTTTGGTTGAGTGTAGCGATGCATTTATGCGCAATATACGTGTTTGTTACAAATGTTACACAAAATACACAAATATAAATTTGGTAACTAAATATTATACTTCTAACAGTATAAAAAGTTATAACTACCGTCTTTAAAATTATACATAATTTGTAGTATAGACGGATAGTATAGCATAGTAAAGTTTTCCTTAGTTATCCAAGAATAATTTTGGCTAGACTAGTGTTACATCTGTCGATAGTCTTTGAAAAACACAGAAGTGACGATTACACAAGTATACTGTTTGCCTTCGCGCAACATTGCAAGTACCTATATACAAAAGTTGTGAACATTTGGCAAACACTCCAGACTTAGGAATGTGATTTAATTATTATTATAATTATACATTACACTATTGTAAAAAAACAAGTATTTTTGATCTTAAATAATAACAAGAAATATATTTAGATAGTAACATTTTAATTTTTCTAATTTAAAAATTGCCTGTTTGAAACTCCTTAGAAAGTCAGAACTATTTTATGTAATATATTACACTACTTGATGGCATTAGTGTGGAATTTGGATAACGCGAAATACGGTATATTGTGTGTTTATTTTTTCCGGATTCCTACAGTCCGGGACTTTTTTATGGGCGGTGGTCGTTTGGGCGAAGGTGATAATTTTGACCTGCGTGCCAGGTATATCATTTTTGCCACCAGCCGAAGTAGGAGATGCATTTACTGAGTTGTTATCAATTATGCTAGCTGACAATGAATGTGTACAATTTGCCGATTATTTTTTGGACACCTACATAGACGAAAACTCAGAGTTCTTCCTTTATTTGTGGGCGTCATCGCCAATATTTGACCATCCTAGAACCACAAATGACCAGAATCATTTCATTTTCACTTTAACAAACAATTTTACACACCACACCCTCATGTAAATCAAGTCATTGCAGTATTATTAGAAATCCAGACTGAAAATATGATTAAAATCAATTCCATTTCAAAATATATCCCTAACGCTCAACGAAAAGAAACTATAAAAAAAAGAGTTTGTGCAAGAAACATGGAATAAATATGAAAGAGGGAACATTAGCCAATTAGAATACATAAAATGTTTAGGTTTAAAATATCAGGCTAATAAATTACTTATAAACTGTACTATAATTATATTTTATGTAATTTTATTTATAATTGTTGAATTATTATTATTTATTTATGTGTTATATGGTTTTTGACTTATTATTATTAATTATTCATATTTTATATGATTTTGTTTAATTGATTGTTAAGTGTATATTATAAGCATTTTAATACCGCTCAAACGGTATTTTTAATTGAATTATTCTCGCCCAAACGGTATAAAGTTATTATTCGCCCAAACGGACTATATTTTGGGTCGATTCGCCCAAACGGTCTACGCCCTTTTTTATAATACTATTTTTTAATTACCATTTTTCGTACTTATTTATTTTTTATACATTCAAATTCAAAAAAGAACCGGACTAGCCTCGAGAAAAACTTTTACACCGAATGATAATGATAACTGATAATGACTGATAACCCATATTATTTTTTATATTTTTTTATTTATTAACAATAATAATAATAATAATATATATACTCGTATATTATAATAATAAATGGCTATCGCCTTTAGCATATTTTTTAGTGACCGATTTCTAGACACCCAACTATCATTTCCAACCAAATTTCCCTTAAAACGATTTTCACTTGACCCCTTCAAAGGCGCCGGAGGCGGGTTCTACAAGCCTAGAATTGAGGCACACCTAAGCTAGTATACCATAAAACACGCATTTTTCGTGTTTTTGTAGTTAGAATATGCATTTTATCCAAAATTTGTTAAAATCATGAAAAAAAAAATACCACCATTTATTTCGTCATGAACTGATTTGTGGACATTATTAACAAAAGTAGTAAAAAGAAGTTAATAGTCAATAATATCTAGTATGAAATCTCAATATGAACATATTTATTTTTATTTATAAATTTTCAAACTTTTCCATGTTTAACTATGTTCATATCCCATCAAGAAAAATATTTGATAATAATAATAAAAAATTAAATATATAATAAATATAAAACAAATACTAACCTTGAGAACACACACCACTGTAACCACTGTCCAAAAATGAATCGCGTATATAACACACACACACACACACACACATACTCAATAATGATCATAGAATAACATTTTTCTTACCATACCTTTTGAGTTTTATTGTTTTAAACTGTGTAAATATTTATTAATTATTCTATTTAATCAATAAAGAATAGCTTGTTGATAATAATAAATAATTTAAATCATCGCATCATATTATTATTATAATATAGGTAAATAATTAAATATATAATATCATAACAACGGTATTGTCATCAATAACATTTTTTTTTATATGTATAAACGAACAGCTAAATTAATAACTAATGAAACGTTTTATCGATATGTGTGTTTTATACACAATGATAAATTATTTATTTATTTTATATGCCTTCTTTAAAATATACGAGTCGTAGTCGTTTTGACAAGCAATTATTTAAAATGTTCAAAAAAAAAAGTTTAAATAAATGTTTATATGTTAAGTTAGTTATAATTATCCAATTCAAGAAATATTTAGGTACAAGTCATTGCGTTATAATTGTCTTCACGTATTCACGTATTCACATTTTCGATTTCTCGAATATTATTATTTATTGGATATCACGCATTTCTTATTATGCATAAATGACATTATTATTTTTCTATATTTTATTTATGTACCATATATTATATTTCCTGAGAAATACATTACGATCCACGGTGACTTTAATTGGCATTATGTTATAACTTATAATCTTACTATAAACTATACGAGTTATTACTTATTATTGATATTAATAAAATATTACCAGTACAATCATAAATCGTATTTTAGTAATTAAAAATATTTACTCATATTATAAGTAAATAATGAAAACAAATCTAGTTATATTTTAAATATTTTTATTTTTTACAACAAGCAATGTAATTATTATTAATTTTTTGATCATTTAGCGTTAAACGTACATTTCGTTTTCTAATGATTGAGCTCCAATCACTTGGTTTGGAAAAACATCTTGGCAACCACCAGGGAGGATATGAGGGCGCACTGCACCGCAGACCCTGTGACCATAGACTGACCATTTCCATTACAGTTGTCCTTGCTGCAAACCACACAGCTCTCTGCAACGGCTGTGGCATGTGCAGCCTTATCGATTACCACACAGTCATCAGCTTTGTTGGTCGTCTTGCAGCCGCGTTCTACAGCGGGAGTGGCGGAAGAATCTGTCGTTTAAGAGTAGTAAAGAAAAGTCAATCGTGAATTCGTTATTTTATTTTGATATTCACTTACTTGCTTTTATGTTGACCTTGAAACAATAGTAAGTAGGATCAGCCATACCGTGAAACAGTTTATTATTCTTGAACAAGGCTTGTTTTGCAGGTGCCGGGGTTGATGGTCCTCCGGGTGCCGGGGTTGATGGTCCTCCGGGTGCCGGGGTTGGTGCTCCTCCGGGTGCCGGGGTTGGTGCTCCTCCGGGTGCCGGGGTTGGTGCTCCTCCTGGTGCCGGGGTTGGTGCTCCTCCTGGTGCCGGGGTTGGTGCTCCTCCAGGTGCCGGTGCAGTTGCACAATCGATCTTCTTCAATTTCGAATCAGTTTTCTCTGTTGCACACGATGTGTCTGTCCAACTGCATTGGTAACATGACAGACCATTGGCTGTTGTATGTATATAAGTATATATATTATGTTATTTTATCATGCAAACACGATACTCATTTATAAAAACAATATTACAATGCGTATTAATAATCGATGTACAATGTATTATGTTGGTATAATTAACAAATACGCCAAATAAATACTAAATCGTTAATTTGTAAATGTGTAATAAAATGTGTTGTACTTACAGTGGGTGAAAAATCCACACAAGCTCATTGTGACAACCAATACCACGGCGAAGGATTTCATGTTTTTTTTGAGTTTAAACAGTAAGAGTGAAAAAAAATGAAGTTATAAAAATTTAAAACAATTATATAACCGATAATAGTTTACAGTCAAAAAAAAATGTATATATATTTTTTAAACGGCTGTTTCTTTAGGCAACCTTACTCGGCTAAGCTTAGACGTAGACTGACGAATATCTCCTGACCGGTCTATTAGTATCCGTGTATATTTGATAGGTGGATAAACATTATGATTTGGCCAGATATACGAAACACCGTATTTTTTATTATTCACGAAAATTATTTGATATAGCCAGGATATTATTATTTTAATTTTATAATATTGCGTTATTATAGCTTTTGATTGGCATTAAAACAATTAATGGAAATATCTTTAAACTATTGCACTTATGTACTGTACTCTATAATAATTTAACATGTTATTAGCATAAGGTTAGGTTTTTACTCACTGCTAATTAGATCTGCATAAAAAAAATATATTATTTCTAATTAATATAGCAGTCCACGCAGGCGCGGATCCAGAGTAATTATTAAGGGGGGCATTATATAGGTATTGTTCAATAATTCTATTATTATATTATAATTATTATTACCATCGATTATATATACGATATATATTTATTATTTTAGTTTTATTATATACATAATCAATACTATTACTATATATTTCTTTAAATTTTAAAGGAATTAACTTACAACTAAAACATAATAAAAAAAACTAAGTAGGTGCATTGAAAAGAATACACTTTATTTAAGAACAATTAGTAAAAACTTTTAAAAAAATATTGAATATTAATAAACCAACAATAATTATAAAGCAAAATCTAATTTTCTTTTTGTTTTTTGAAAAATATTAAACATCTATTAAATTTGTATTTATTGATTCGAAATATTCAATGTTTGTCTGAAGAAATTTTCATTGTGAATTTTATCTATACAACTATCTCTACATTAATAAATTATTATTATTACAATATGTGTCAGTGTGTGAAAAAAAGTTGACTAAAATACATCTATATGGCGTGGGTCTCACACTTAATCACTAATTATTCAAATAGTTACAGGCGTCAAACAAAAGGTTGGCAGTTGCACAGAATAAAATGATAAAGCATGAAAAAAATATTTATAATAGTAAGTATATAAAAATACAGGCGATTACGATATGATATTTCGTTTGGCATCTGTCGCGTCGTCAGTCGACACAATTGGAAATTACAGAATTATAAATAAAACTATCCGCTAAACAATGTATTTAATATTATTTAATGTAAATAATAACTAAATATAAGATCCTAAACTATAAAAAATTTAATTTTTTTCATCGTTTGACATATTAATAAAGTAAATTGATTTTTTTTCGTGACATTTTGGGGGGGGGACATCGCTCCCATGGTATCGATTACGTACAAACAACCTGAAAGAGTTCGAGATAACTTGTAGTATAAAATAATTACAATTCCTTACATATAGGATACCTATGCTATAGTATGAATTGTAATTTAAATACCACTATTACTGCTATTAAAATCATCCACAACTGTCAACTAGAATATTTTTTTATTATAATGTATAATTTTTAACTTGTAATTAAACTAATTTAGTTATTTCTAATATTTTGTCGCATCCACACATTTTTATAAATATATGATTTATATAAGTTATATCTATCATCTATGATATATGGTAAATATAAAAACTGCTATATTTTTGTACCCAAATATCACTCAATGATAAATAACGATAAATTCAATAAAATAGATAAAATATTTATTAATTTAATGGAATAATATTTGTAAGTATAGAATTAATAATTGTTTGATATTAATTGTGTTATAAATTATAATAAATATTTTTATTAAGATAATAAAGAATATTTTATAAACATATAAATATATATTTATATATTATATTAATTAAATACCTACCTATATAATAACAGTTATATATATTTTACATATATTTATTATTTACTTAATAATTTATTTATTGACGATGGTCTTTTGTTTAAAAACATTTCGTAGCAACGCAACGGAAAGGCTTGTTTTTGTCGGAGGAACAAACAATAATTTCATCACGAAAAATTTCCAATTATATTTTTTTATTGATATACTTATTTATGTGTATTTTTGTGTGCGTTAAAGTTTAGATGACCATCAGTTTGGTGTTATAAACTAGTTTTGTTCCGTGTTATCTGATTATCGTCTTTACTTAGTCGCTCTATATAGTTTTGTGTAATTTCTATAATGAAAATCAAAAATCAAATACATTTTTTTCCATCTGTGAAATCATTTCTTGAACCGTTATTATCAAAGCTGGAATCCAATTTATTACTGAATGCATCAATTACGTTTGGGCTAGATGAATACTAATATGTAATTTCTACGATACTATAGTGGAGGGTCAACAATGCATGATGTACGATCAATACCTAAACGGAATAAACGTAATTTTTCAATGGCAATATTCAATTTAAAAGTTACTTACCGACAAATTAAACTATAAACCTCCGATTTATAATGATTTGTAAAGTCATCATTTGAACGATTATCGAATTTAAAAATTATAAAATTACACTTGCAGTGAAACAGTTAAAATGTTTCTCGGCATATTTGGTACGAAAGTTTACTCAACATTCCGAAAATTTCGGGCTTCCTAAAAAAAAATTGCTTATTCAGAACTAGATTTCGAGATAGATAGTGGCAGTGTCGGTGGTGGATACATTGCGAATGTAATTTATTGTTTATAGCGGGATACTATCGGTGTATAATTTATCGAACCACAGTCACCACAAAAACCTTATAGCCAATGTGCGTTATTACCGTCAATCTCTCTACCTCAAAAAAAAGTTTTGTTTAAATTATTTTATCAATGAGTGGCCATTCAAAATCCGTTTATATATTTACGCAATTGTGCATTTTAAATTTATCTTTTTCATTGTTTTTCAGATGTTTTTAGGCGAGTGCAGCGTCGAACAACATTAAAACACATTTTTAGTAAACGTGGCATCACTGATGAGCAATTTGTCTTATATCTGACCACAGTTACCAGCAAATAATAAAATATTAGTAAATATCGCGGTAACTGGTAGCAGCTTGGTCGCGGTATGGTGTGGCTGCTACCGCGTCGTCGTCATCGTCATCGCTACAATAATGTATCGTTAGTTACGCCAAGACAGAATACTTTTTTAACGAAAATATCTGTCAATATTTAACGTCTATAAAGTTATCGACGGAATGGCGATGACGGATGGCGAGCGAAAAGATAACAGCGATTCCGCGGTAGACGTCCAGGTAAAACTTAAAATAAAATTAATTTATTAGGCATTCACATCTAAAACAACAAATTTCCGATTTCCTAGGGTTTTGAACAGTTGCGCGTTAAATCATGGTATATTTTTTTATCGCATAGTTACGGAAACAGTTTTCTTTTTCTCACTTCTTAACATAAAAAATAACAAATCTTATAACATTTCGAATTCGGTTTTGTTATAGAAAAACGAGAGTAGCAAAGACGGAATCCATGAATTATACATGGTGCTCAATTCAATGAGCGCAAATCTAGACCAACTCGCCGAAAACTGCTGTAGCGTCAATGGTGAGAATCAACTATACTATAGCTGTAGTAAAGGATAGGTAACGATCGCATAAAAATACAGTACATTTACTCATACTCAATATAAGATTAAATTAGTGTATGTTGTATGAGTATTTTATGGATGTCAATATTGGTATTTGTGAATGTGTTTGATTTTTAATGTTGTCAATGGAGTAAAAGCAAGGATCAAAACACGAATGAAAATTTACTTAAAATACTTATAAATAGGTATAATTTGGTCATAAACTCATAAGTGTAAAAATCTACGTGTATGCGGAGATAGTTGTAAATACATCGTTGACATTGTGCTAGGAGGATATACGTATTTGGTGGCGTGTTAATTCGTCGCGGTCATTGGACACGTACGATATCTTATCGCGTGTAATTTCGAAGCATGTTACATTTGGTCGCTTAATGCATAAATTTAATACAAAAATTCAATATTTAATTATTATTGGTATATTTTTTTTAACATTGAAATTAATTATTATAATTTAATATACATTATACATATAACAAGTACATTTTATTTTAGCAACAACTAAAATATTAAGTATTTATAAAAAGTAAAATTAAATTAAAATATAGACAAAAACCTAACTTGTTTGGTTACTTATTTACAAAAATTAAAATTATGGGCAATACCAATTTATGAGTATTATGAAATTAGTCAGAATGCTTATTCAAATACATTTAAAATATATTTTTGTTATTTTACGTTAAATCTCAATAAATATTAAATTATAATATGATTATTGTATAGTGAGTATCAGTGGCGGCTCGTGCATAATATGTGCGATGGTGCGATCGCACTCCCTAAAAAAATTAACAATTTATAGTACAAATATATTATTTACAAAATAAATTGGTACATATTTTAGTACATAGTATATTATACCTTAACAAATTAACAATTAAATATATTTTTAATTATTATTAAAATTATTTTTATAATTTATTTGAATATCGTTACGAACTCGCGATGTTATACGGATATATGGATAGCTATTTAGGCCTATGCAACGTTGCAGCTTGTGCGATATTTTGAATTGCACATAAAAATACCGGTTTCCCGTATAAACTATATATGTGTAATATTAATATACGAATAACATTATCACGATAGCACGGCGGCTATAGAAGCGTATGATGTACGGTGAATTTTGTCGCTCAAATCGGACGGCAACGACGCGCGACGTGTTTAATTTTGTATTATTATTTTATCATTTTAATTTTTTGTGTGATGTATTATAGTTCTTAAATTTTTTCATCGCACTCCTGTGCTAAACTACTACGAGTCGCCACTGGTGAGTGTTTAATTAATTTAAATTAATTTATTCGAATACTTTACAAGACTAAATTATTATACAGTTGAAACTTTTTTATCAAAAATCGTGGATATCACAAACTTTTTTCCCGGTCTCCAAAAATTTACGATTTTTTAAGTTAACCAAGTTTTACTAGCCATAACAGTATTATTTTTTTTAAGATTAATAATTGTACCCTGGATTGTATAAACTCAATCAGTACAATTTTTTTTCATTGTATCTTCATATACTATTTTGTCTGTCTCTAATGTTTCTCTCTTTTACGAGAATAAAACCATTGTAAACTAAAAGATCTTCACTCCGTTGACTAATGACTTTTTATAAATTTTAAACACATAATAGACAATAATACACTATCGTTTAGCTGTATAATGATATGCTGTTCGATAAATCGTATATAATTATACGTTGGTCAGCACTTAAGTCCAAAAACCTGAAAAACCTCTCAATTGGAAACAAAATCTTGTTATTTCCTGCAACTTTGTCGGTTTTAGGAAAACACACTGTATTTATGTTTGATCATTCATAATTTGCCAATGTATTATAATTTTATTCGAACACTTATTAAAAAGTTATAGATAATGTGTGCTGAGTGATGAATATAATATATTGGTTTTACAATGGTCAACGTTTTTTTAATTTAACATCACGTCTAGGAACAGTAGTAGGTAAGTTAAATTTTTGTTTGTAAGTAAAATAGCTTTAAAACTTAAATTGAATACGGCGTTTTATCGCAATCAAAAAATCATTCAAAGTATTTTTTTATAAGTGTTCAAATTAATTTAAACTTTTATGAAATTCGACAAAATCACGAAAATAGTTAAAAGATCATAACATTTTTAATTTTACAATCTATAGTTTGAAAGTATAGAAAGTAATAAAGAATAAAGTTAATAAGTTGTTTAAATTGTTTTTTCTGGAAGTTTAAAAATAAGTTTTTAAAACGTACAGCCACATACCATTTTTCTGAGCGGTTGAAATTCAAACTTTTATCTATTTTATTTATTTATTTAATGCAAACAAACATTTTATAATATATTGTAATATAATGCCTTAATATATAATAGTTTGCTCATCTTCTGGAAGCTAGTGCTTGTGTTGAAGATGATGAGTTCTTGTAATAGTGTATAACAACTAGTGTAGAAATATAAATAGTATACTATATAATAATAATAGATTAAAACAGAAAAAAAATAAAGAAATTAAGTTAATAATACTAACATTTACAAATGAGAAGTCAATATATAGTCCTAAATATTTTATACAACTTATTTTTTCGATAAATAGGCATTTACAAAATAGATTATAATTAATAACGCATTGCGTCGAGTGATGACAGATTTTAAAGTTGTTTTGAATCTCAATATTTTGTATACTAAAAACAATGTGTTTTGTTTTATCTAGATTTAGTTCAAGTAGATTGTTATCAAACCACGATATTGTAGTATTAAAAATAACATTCGCTTTAGTATATAAATGCTCTATATTTTTATCATGAATAAGAATAACAGTGTCATCAGCAAAACTCATTAATTCTGCTTCTGTATTAATATTTAGTAAGCCATTTATATATATATGATAAAAAATAATGGACCTAAGACTGTTCCCTGTGGAACACCGTGTTTGACTGGTAAAGATTGACTTAGTTTATCATTAATTTTGACTATTTGATATCTATCGCTTAGATATGAGCTAATTAGATTATATGCAATACCTCGGATTCCAGCATAATTTAATTTCCTAGTACTAGTATTCCTAGTAAACTAGTATTAATACTGGAATTTTCAATCGGTATTCGAACGTATAAAAATATTTGGTGTTAGTCTTGTAAAGTACCTATTCTAATAAGTTAATTTAAATAAATTAAACACTCATTATACAATAATCATATTTTTTAAGTGTCGATAAAATTGTTTATGCTTGACAATTTAACATAAAATCCTCCTCCCAAATAAATTTTTATTCTAGTATTTTAAAAATAAAATAAAAGTTCATGTCCAATTTTTTTACGAGTGTTTGAAGTTAAAATATTTATAAAATTATAATTTTTGTTAGAAAAATATTTATATAAATAACTATCTTTTAAATATAGACTCACAAACCGTATTCGCTAAGGATCGTTTTACATCGTATACCTTTAATAGGTACGATTTATCAGTTAATTTAACACATCCATTACACTAACCTACTTAATGACGAAGTACATTCGTTCCTTTTATACAATAAAGCAAACTCCTCGATTTTTTTGATTTTTAAAAATAAGAACATAATTTAATTTAGACTTATTAAAATGTACTCTAGAAATAAATAGGCATACCTATTTGAAATTTTAGTATTGATTTAAATATATATATTAAACACGTGTACATAATATTACATTATACCTACTGTAATATTATAAATTATTTCTTAGTAACAAATAAAAAGGTTAAATATTTTTTATTTGTACTAAACAACTATAAATTATAAATATTTAAATAACACTAATATTAATACTTTGATAATTCGCAAATGAAAACAATAATTAAAATATAGTTTAACTTCGATATGTTTAGATTTGCTAAATTCTACAATTTATTAGCATTTTTGTCAGTCTACAACCCTTTAAATAATGCCTTTGTAATAATGGCTATTAAATATTTTACTAATGTTTTAAGCAGTCGTATATTTAATTCATATTAATAACACATAAATAGTATCTTCGCATTGATTGACGATTACAAATTATATTATAGATACCAAAATATATGCTATTTTTTCCATTTCAGATAGAATGAATCAACTGGAAATGGAATGTATTGATTTATTACAACCCATAGGTGATATTATTTCTCTCAAAAAAGAACTGAAACGATTAATCGAAGTTGAATCAAATTATATGAAACTTTTAAAAAACATTGAAAATAATATTAATACATAAGAACCCATTTAATTTAAATAAATTACTAAAAGTTAGTTAAGTGGTATTATATTTTAAGAATCAAGAACTGTCAACGCTAATAAATAATATTATATACCTATTAATGTTTTATATCGATCTAATATTATATCTCGTAAATCGTTAACCATCTATTTCATACACCGATCGGCACACACATACACACACAAACATGCACGCATATTAATTATTATTGTATTATTTGTATTATTTTTATTGTGAATATTTTATTATATAATATTCAGATTACGGCGACGCGCTATTACTATTAGCCACCGCCAACTCACTGGTTAGGTCCAAATTTATCGCAACAGTGGCATTTAATATTACTCTTATCTTTAGTACTTTTTAAATTTGATTTATTTTTATCCGATGTATTATTTCCGTGCACTTAACTAAAATAATCGGTTGTTTTTTCCTCCTCCATCGCATGGAGTACCGCCTCTTCAAATATTTTAATATTGCGCAATTATTCCGATCGACTGCGATATACTCGCTACAAATACACTCAATGCGTGAGCTTGTACAGTTTGCGCTATTATGCCAGCCTCTACTTTCGGTTTATCTACGGTTAATGCGTGCGTTAATTCATGTGCGGTTTTTTCGATTCTTATAGAAAATTCTTTAACTGTTTTTTTAGTACTTTGTCTCATCTGACTAAGTTGTACTTGTAAATATGACACTGAATGTGCCGAACCAAAAACAGTTCTAAATATTTTTTTTAATTCCTCCCAAGTTGTAATTTCCTTATAGCGTATTGCATCAAATGCATTTCCCTTTAATTGAGCTAGTATATCTTCTAAAATACTTGGTTTAAGATTATCGGGAATATTTTTAAATATGAACTCGCATTTAGTTTCGAAAGAAGCTAAGTCCGATTCGGTTCCTCCTTGAAAAGATGGAACTAATTTAAGTGCCCCCTCAAATCCTAATTTATCTGTGTTAGCTATTCTGATTCTAAGTGTTTCCGGGTTATATGCTACGATTTGCCAATTTGCGCCTAACCCCTCAGACATACAAAATAATTATTCAAATGACTTACAGAGCTTGCATCTTGAGTGAAAACTTGGTGCATGAATTGAAACTTCCTTCCTGGAATATTATTGAACCTGCGTGCGTGAATGCTCCGCAGAACTCTCTTCCTTCTTTGTTGCGCTTCGTGAACGTGGCTCCGTCGGTGGATCTCAGCTTACTTCTTTTGATCAAGCTAAAATGTTTTTCTGCTGATGAAGTGTGATCCCACTTCTGACACCAAATTTTATGTAGTAACCTCGTACTCGTGCTGTCAACACTCGGTTACTGCAATTACTTCTTTTACGACGTGTCGTTCTGCTTCAGCGTAGAAGGTAGAGGTTGAATGTAATTTGTATAAATAAAGTTAACCCTTTGTAAAATAATAACTGTTTATTGAAAGTTAACTTACAATTAATATAAAAGTGTTTTGACAGATTTACTGTATGTAAATCTACCGGAGAGAAAGTATTTAAAATAGTCTAGAACTGGGAAGTACTCGTATAAGCGGCGATGCGGCTGTTACAAAGTCCGCGACTCATACAAGTATAAAAACTGGGAATGACTATAGCTCGACGGCTGTACAGTCTCTGGAGCTCTGGGTGATCAGGGCCCCTATTTATATGGAACATGCTATGATAAGGAGAGGACGAATGACGTCAATGGGAAGGTGATTTTGGTACTAGCTCGGGTGCTAATCAATGAAATACCTATATTAATGGCCTATTCCGGTGACATGATCTTGTTGGACTTTGGAACCTCATTTTTATGTGAAAAACACCGGTTTACTACAACAGGTTGGAGCTCGCGCAGTTGCGTGTGGTCACAGGCGGTGGACACGTGAATTAAAAGCGCTAGTTGTTTCCAACCCGGATCCGGATACAATTAAAAAAGATACATTTTCTACAATCTGTATAATTAAATAAACTTCTCGCGACCCTCCCCCCCAGTAACACATTGTAGCACGTTAACCACAAGAATATATTTATACTATAAAGTAAACTACAAGTAAAGGCATCATAAAACTAATTAGAAAAAAAAAATCATCAAAAATTGCATTTAGTCATAAAATACAAGA
Organism: Rhopalosiphum padi; assembly: GCF_020882245.1. NCBI lineage: Eukaryota > Metazoa > Arthropoda > Insecta > Hemiptera > Aphididae > Rhopalosiphum > Rhopalosiphum padi. The sequence continues at coordinate 65,855,319 of NC_083599.1, forward strand.
TTATTTTATGGAAAATTAAACAAATGTATTTGGTACATTGCTTCTCTGCTGTAAATTAGGTGTAAATGTAGTACAGTTTTACCTCTGTAATTTAACTATTATAAATATAGAATAATGTTGACTGTATTTTTTATAATCTGACAATGTTCTTGTCCTATATGTGTTGGATTCTCAAGACTACTGTATTTTTTTGATATTGGGCCTACAAATTTTCAAAATACAAAGAGAAAAATCAAATCACTCTCATTGAATATTATCACAAAACACTCCTGTTGTTATGTGACAGGAATAAGCACTGTCATACTATGTATTAGTTTTTGATAATGATTAATATTGAAAATAAATATTTAAAATATAAATACATCATATTTTATCACAAATAAATACAAATAAGAAATCATTAAAAATATTGAACATTGATATTATAGTTAGGTAGATAATGAAATTTTAAGTTAAACAAATTGTTAACTATGTATTATACAACTTTGACACCTTTTTTTCTCTGAATATTTTTTTCATTTTAAGATTTTCTTGGAATGAAAATTGTCTTAATCGCATCTGTAGTGGCGTAATTTGGTCATGTTTGTGGGGGGGGGGATGAATTTTTTTAAAATTTTACTTATACCCCCACCCCCCTAAAAAAAATAAAAAATAAAAAGCATTTATAATAAGCACCTTTCAGTGCAATATACGATGAGACATGGAATAAATGATTACAAAATATTCACATTTACAAATACTGAATAGGTATTATACTTTATTGATATCTTCATAACAGTTTAATGCAGTTTATACTTCACAATAAGAGATCCACTCTACGTGGCTTTAATGCTAATTCGTTAATCACTTCTTCCGGGTCAATTGTTATATTTTTATGAATGGCCAACATAGCGAGGCCATTTAATCGATTCTACAGAATGAAAAGTAAAGAATTAGATATTATACTTAAATTTAATCTCTATCATATAAATAGGTATTGAATACATTACATTAATTAATTTCAAACCTCAGACATTGTGTTTCTTAAATATGTTTTCACTATTTTCAGAGTAGAAAACATACGTTCAGGTGAAGATGTTGATACCGGTAAAGTGCATAGCACTTTTAGGAGAACATAAATATTGGGATATATGTCTTTGTTACAAATATCCAGTGCTTCAAGTCCGATATTTGGTATTTTTCACATCGTTGTATCTTAGATTGCCACAGTTTTAATTCAACCAAAACCGAAGAATTATTGGAGACCATAGGAGAATCAAATTTAATTAATTCAGTAAATTCATTTTCTTCTTTAGTAGTAAGCTCATGTTTAGAAAATAAGCATTCAAATCCTGTAAAATAGTTAAAACAATTATTTAATTAATTTAGAAGTTGCAAATGTTCAAATTAACATGCAAAGAAATTCAAGATTTACAATAATTAAATACCATTAAAAATAGATTTATGAGATAAGAATCGTTCGGTCAACTCGTTTATAAAAAATTCTAGATAAGGAATAAAAATTGTAATTCGATAGTATTCTTCAATATCTAAATTTCTTGCATTATCTGTACATGGGTTTCCTCTATTTTTTTGTCTTTTGGTGATTCTTTTTACATCCAACACAAGATCAATTTACAAAGCCATAGTCTAAATAAATTAACTTGTAAATATACATTCATAAAATTATTTATTAGTTGTTGAAAATAATACTGACTTCTGCCTGTACAAATAGTTTGTGGAACTCTTTTTCTGCATTAGCTCTAATAGATTCTAAATGTTTAACTGTATCATTAGAAAGTTCGACAGCTTCTTTCAAATCAATTTTTATTTTTTGTAATTGCTTACACAAAGGTAAGCCATAAGAAAACAACAACTATAGCATTGATTAAATATACTTTAAGTATATTTAATCAATGACTATAGTAACATAAATATGAATATAATTATTTTTTACGTGTAATTATCACCATAATATTATAATTATTGATTTACTTTTACAACTTGAAGTGATATAATAAATTCCGAGTCAATTGATTTAGATAGTAATGAGGCATCTGTTGCTGAAGAGTCATGTCAATTTGAAATATTGTATAAAGCATCGATAACATATGGAAATAGCTCCACAAAATCACTAACCGCATCATATCTTTGAATCCAACGTGTAGCACATAGTCTCTTTAATGATTTTGCATTTGGTGTTTCATTTACATTTTCAATACAATTTAAAAGCATATTGTTGCGTTTTGGAGAATTGAAAAAGTCGTAAAGTTTCTCAATAATACCAAGGCAATTTCTAATTGGTTGAATATTTGATGCATTTGAAACTGCTAAATTTAAAGTGTGAGCAGCGCAATGAACATAAATGGCTTTAGGATATTCTGCTCTAACTATTGCTTGGACTCCCTTGTATTTTCCACTCATATTAGAGGCACCATCATACCCTTGGCCAATTAAATGTTCACAATTAATACCACAACTTTTTAAACCTGAGTGCAAAAAGTACATAAAACTAGTAGGTATGTTATTATCAATAAATTATTTAAACTAATTGTTTTGATAAATCATTTATCATTACCATTTATTATAGCAGATGCTAAGTGAGTACCCGTTAAACTGTGGATAATAACAAATTTAAGAAAACTTTCATTTACTTTATTGTTGCCATCTATAAAACGAACGCATAATGTTAACTGCTCTTTTGTAGCAATATCTGTTGTTTCGTCAGCTAAAACTGCAAACCCTTCAACTGCATTTACTTTCCCAACTATTTCTTTTAAAATCAATTGATCACAGATACAAACAATTTCATTTTGTATCTTTGGTGAAATGTATTTATAACCACTTCCTTCTTGAAGAATATTATTTAAGAAAGTATCACCATGGGATCTATATTTTAATATTGCCCGGAAGTTACCTTGGTTTTCAAATTCTACAATAATAAAAATCATGTAAAATTAATAAAAATTAATATTCATTAATAATGAAAAATATAAATAACTCAACCACTTAACATTATCATAATAGGTAATACATAGTAACAAGTCTCAATAGTTACCATTGATTTTTCCAGAATCTGGATGTCCTCGGAGGGCTATTTCTTGTCGTCCACATAACACTACACATTCAATTATTGGAATTAAACGACTTCTATTTAATTTAATTTGTTCCGTCCTATTTGTTTCTATTTTATCGACTATGGAAACTTATTTATGGTCAAGTATAGACAAAAAATGGTCAGCATCTAGTTTAGATGATAAATGATACTTTAATTGGGAATGATTTCGAAAATTCTAAAATTAAAAAGAATGTATAATTTTACTATTAAATACAGAAAATATAATAATTTTTTTTTTTTTTGTTAGACTTGACAAGTAGGATAACAAATAATTAATTTTTTAATTTTTTTAATAATATTAATTTAATTTAAAAAAATAAATTATTTGTAGTCCTAATCTCTAAGAGTCTAATAAAAAAAGCAACATTATGATATCTAATATCTATTAAAAACCTCTTTTGCTTTTTTCCAATTAGTAAAAGCATTTGAAACAAGTTGCCCCAGAGGCTGGCTACCAACTTCACCATATTTAACAAAAAGCAAACAGTACTTGCAAGAAACTCCTTGTTTTATCTCCGAGTAAGCAAGCCAATTGAATTCTGCAAACCATTTATGTTGATATTTCAAACCTCTTATTTTATATTTTTCTAACAATGGAAACTCATAATTTACATTTGGTATCCATAAATTTCTAAGCACCTATAATATATTAAGCATTTAGCATAAAGCAAATAATCAAATGATAGTAGTAAGTATAATATTTAATAAAGATATAGGACTGCATAAGCATAAAAAAATGATGATATATTATTTTGTTAATTGCTACTGAAATAAATAAGATAATAGATTTGATATGCAAAATAGTTTATTACAGTGCTATTACTATTTGACTTACAATTTTTTTTATCAGCGTCAGTAAGTGTACGATTAACAAAAAGCCCTATATCATTTGATCTACAATTAGTTTCCAATCCATTATCAATAATTTCAACCTGAGAAAAAATAACAAAAATCAAAATTTAAAGTACAGGTTCTAAAATATATTAACATTTATTATTTAAGCCTTATAATAAGTAAAAGTATAATATAATCAATTATTTAATATTCAATATTCCATTATATAAATGGAAGTAAGCTACTAAGGCAATTAATTATTGATTTTTTTAGTTTTTGTATGCATTTTTTAAACAAACCATGTTTGATTAATTTAAATAGATTGTAATAATAATAATACATGATTATCTTGTTATAAGCACTAGTTTAAAACAAAATATTTAAAACATCTCAACTACTAAGTTATACTAAGTTCTAGATATTATTTATTATTACTTCTTTTGATGTTGAACATGAAGGCTGTTCTCCTGACAATACATTAATCTGTGTTTCTGGTGTTTTTGCCGTAGTGCCATCTCTGGGACCTGGGTCATTTATCACATTTTGATTTAGATGAGCCTTTACAATTTACAAAATAAATAAAAATTTTAATAAAAAAAAATATAATATAATATACAACAGTTTCTGTGGTAATTTCAATTACATGTTCCTCAGATGGGTACTTAAAATTAAAATCAATTTCAGTAATATCATCTTTAACTTTATCAAACACATTGTAATCGTAACAGTATAATGTAGTATGTATTTGTATGTTCTGAGCACTTTTGGGCAGGGAGATTTTTAAAAATCAAGGGGGACTTTCTCGCTTAAACCATTGTATATCATACATACAACCCTGTATATCATACATATTGGTTACACTGTATTTTTTTTAAAAAAGTTATAAATTGTTTATTTAATCCACTTTAGTTCAGTTAGTAAATAAACCTTCGTTTGTGATCAAGTTCTGTTATTTTTTGTTACATTTTTTTTTTCTAGTAAGTGAATATTTTCAGTTTAAAAAATGAATTTTCAAAAATTTAGCAACAATTTTTGCTCACTGGTTACTTTAGTACGAAACAATGTATATCCTGCACATCCACAATATACTACATTTTCATCAAGATTGAAAACATTCAATTTATTTCCACTAACTTCATCTCAAGATAAATACTCATTAGCTGAATGCGGTTTTATATATTCAGGAAAAAAAGATATCGTTGAATGTTTTTGCTGTGGACTTATATTACATAATTGGGAAAAAGATGATAATCCATGGATCGAACACTCAAGATGGAATCCGAAATGTATATATGTTCTATTATCAAAAGGAAATTAGTTTATTGAAAATGTGATAAAAAAATACAGTAATATTAACAACATTTGCGAATGTAATTGTGAATCTAGGTCATATGATACTGTTTGCTGACAAATTGTATGATTCTAACTAAAAATTACTAGTTTAAGCTAAGCTTCCTACTGATCATATTCATACTTCAAAACAATAGCTGTTTACTACATTTTTTTTTTTTTTATAATATTTTAGAAAATTATTGTTGTTCAAAAAATGTTCACCATTGGTAGAACTCATCATCATATAATATGAATCCATCACTCGTTGTATCAAAATCAGTGTTCGATATCCGTCCTTTTAGCAAGAAAAGTGTGACGGTTGGACTTCTAGTTAATAAACAGATTTCAATTATTATATTATTAGAATGTAAATTAACTAAAAAAGTTGTAACGCTTGATCTAGAACAGTGGTGCAAATTAATGTGTGAAAACAATTTTAATACAATTATTAATAATTTACATACTCGATGTAAACGTGTTAGAATTTCAGACAACTTTTTCTACTCTGTTAACGTAAACCAATCAACTATTGTTTTATATTCTAATGATAATTACATAACATTATCTCATGTTGATCTTCATCGTTTAAAACAATTACAACATTGTATAGACTTGTATATAGTTGAAAAACAGAAAAAGTTGGAATCATACCAAAAAACATTCGATACAGCGTTAATCAAGGCTGACGTAAACGGGTTACCATTGTCTTGTCAACGAAACGAGTTTACAAACCAATATATTCAAAATTATGATTTCAGCTATAGCAATATACAAAGTGATGATATTTCATTCATGTACGAGCTATTACAATTTCATTTTAATTCATTATCAAACATGATTTTGCAAGATTTAATAATATTGTAATAAAATATATATATACATTTTCAGTTATCAGTTGCACTCCGTCCTAGTGATGGGAGTTTTCGTTCCATTTTGTGAATCGTTCCTATCGTTCCAGGTCCGGAAAAGGAACGAGTTCAAATGATTCGTTCCTTCGGTCCTTTCGTTCACAAAATATATTATAGTTCACAGTGTACGGGCCCGGTTATTACCGGGCGGCGGAACCGGTATTCCGTTAACTGAAATAATTATAACTCAATTGTAACATATTGACCGCCGTAAACACATTATCACAAATATTAATAATCGATATTTTGGATTGTATTCATGTTTCATAATTAGGATTAGGAATAGGTATTTATAAATTATAAAATAAAAAACCCAACAGTGTTTTTTGCAGTCTTTACATTTATATTTCAATAACAAAAAATTCAATAAATTACTATTTAAAATAATAATAGTACAAAAAATGATTAGGAAAATATGTATTATAGATTGCCATTTAAAAACATTAATGTTTCCATATTTTTTATGGAAAGTCTATTACGCCAGTCTGTTTGTGTGTATCCGGCTTTAGAAAACGTTCGTTCGCATGGAACTGGTGTTGATGGCACTCCCAATCTTTCTAACATCAAATGGTATATATTTGGATATATACGTTTCATTTCCTTCCACCATACAAGAGGATCTGATGTCCTTGGGATTAAAGGCTCATTAAGAAATTTATCTAATTCCACAATTGCATCGGAAGTGTCAGTTCTCACTGTTGTAACTTCTTTTACCTAAAAAAATATAATATGTAATAGGCTATTTATTATCATAAATTATCGTTATTTGATAAATTTTTTAAAAATGTAAATTAAAATTCATACCTGTGAATCAAATTCTTTCCATATCTCAAAGGTTTCTTTTTTTTCAGTTGACATAGTGATTTGTTCGTTATCTGTAACTATATTTTCTTCTTGATTAATAGATTGTCTTTTGCGTTTAATTATACATGAAATCTTGCCCACGACGTTTTGATAAGTACGGATATAATATGTTTCGCTACTAAATCCTTTTTTTTTTAAACGTGGATCAATTAAAGTTGCTTCAGCAAAAGTAGAATTGTCTTCCATACCGGAAAATCTGTTTTCGGCTTTTTTTTCCATCTTTAAAATCATAGAATAAATACCAAGTGGTAAGTTTTTCTCAGTTCTCATTGTTTTTATGTGAGATAACAATGCATTTGTGAGAACTATAACTTTGGAAATTGATACCCCTTTTTCCGAACTTAACTCAATTGTAACTTCTTTAAAAGGCTTAAAAAGTTTGCAATAATAATCCATTAAATTAAAATCTGACGCCGTCAACATTTCAGTATTACCAATCATAGCCAAAGTGGATACTAATGGATCTTTTGTCTCTAAACACCTATTAAACATATCATAAGTCGAGTTCCATCTCGTTATCACATCTTGTTTCAGTTTTAGTACTGGATAATTCATCTGAATTTGTGTGTTTTTTAATTTTGCTGCTGCTTGAGAACTACGCTTAAAATGCTCTACTATTTTTTTTAACTTTTTATGTATTTCTTTAATTTCTTCTAACCCACATTGGGCTATCAAATTTATGCTATGCGCTAAACAAGGAATGTGTTTCCAATTTTTATTTGAACTTATTGCAGCTGTAATATTACTAGCGTTATCGCTAATAGCTATTTTAACTTTATTTACAATACTCCACTCTTCAAAACAATTGTTTAAAAATGTCGATAAATTGATTGCTGTATGTGATAATTCAAAATAATAGCATCCTAGTAAATGAGATTTTAAAACGCATAGTTCAATATCAATAAAATGTACTGTAACAGCGACGTAACTTTCGTTATTAACAGATGTCCAACCGTCCGTACTCATTGCTATATATGATGCATTATCTAAACTCCTTTTAACCTTTTCCCTAGTGTTTTCTAATAATTGAGGTAAAATATTATAAGTAATTGTTTTTCTACTTGGCAAAGAATAGCTTGGATTTAATAATGATACAAATTTTTTAAACTCTTTATTTTCGACCAAACTAAACGGTTGGTATTCTTTAGCCATCATTATACCTAACTGCTCATCAATTTTTTTAGATTTCGAAATAGGCATCGGCCTTGATGTATACGCATCTATGGATACTTGTGTTTTTGTAACGTTAGCTGTTTTATTTTTAATTATAGGTGTATTAGTAGTTAAATTAGAATGGGAAGGTTCGGATACGGAAACATTATCAGGTTCATCGATGTTTTTTTCGAGAATTTCTATAGATCTTTTTTTCCTGGCTTCGTATTGAACTATGTGTTTTCGTTTTAAATGTCTCGTTAAATTAGCCGTAGAACCCCCTTTATAAGAAATAGTATTAGAACAAAAATTGCATTTTGCTTTTTCACCATCAACCACTTCAAAATTATTCCACGTTTCACACTTTTTTTTATCCATTATACCAAGAATAATATTACTAAATTACTTATTAATTTAATTTATAGAAAATATAAATGAAATGTAACTTACTATTTTGTCGTTTAATCAACTAACATTGACAAAATGTCTTATAAATGTAATATTAATAATTTTATGCACATAGACACCGCCATTGAAAAATAAGCTGTACAACTGTAGAAGTGTAGAGTGTAGGGCAGTGCTTCTCAATCTTTTTAGTGCTACTTCTGGAAAAGTTGTTTTGAATAAAATTGTTTGGAAGGTACCACATATCACTGTTGATGATGAAGAAAGGTTGAAATTATTAAAACTTATAGAAAAAGAAAAAAGTTTGTTTATCCCGTTCAGATCTTTTGAAACCTTTGAATATCCTGAACTCGGGACCACTAAAAAAGTTGTATGGAACCTGAAAACTGCTTCGAAATTAGAAAAACCTCGTTTCATTATAATTGGGTTACAAAAGGGACGTAAAAATTCAATAGAAAAAGATTGTAGTGTATTTGATCATTGTAATCTAACAAATGTAAAAGTTTTATTAAACTCAATAGCTTATCCGTATGATAACTTAAATTTAGATTTTTCTAAAAATAATTTTACCTTATTATATGATATGTATACATCATTTCAAGAATCATACTACGAAAAAAATATTCGGAACCCAATATTAAGTCCTTCTACTTTTCTAACAAACGCCCCAATTGTAGTTATCGATACTTCGAAACAGAATGATTCAGCAACAGCTTCATCAGTAGATGTTCAACTAGAAATTGAATCATCAGAACCTCTTACAGGTGTAACTGCTTATTGTTTATTAATTCATGATCGTATTGTAGAATATGTACCTTTCACTAGAGAAGTAAGAAAACTAGTATAAATAATTTAGAATTAAGGTTGTATAATATTTGATGAAACAACATATTAATAAATTATTTTTTTTTATTTTAATTAAACAGTGTTCTTATTCAATAAAAAAAAACAATTATTTTTTTAAAAAAAAGTGTGTAAAAATCAATTTTAGATGTGTTACAGGGGAAAAAAATGGCTTGAGCGGGAAAGTGCCACTTGATTTTTAAAAATCTCCCTGTCCAAAAGTGCTCAGAACATACATTATGGTTTTTGAACAAACAGTGTTTTTCGTGTTACAGGGAAAAAAAAATGGTTTAAGCGAGAAAGTCCCACTTGATTTTTAAAAATCTCCCTGCCCAAAAGTGCTCAGAACATACATTATAGTTTTTGAACAAACAGTGTTTTTCGTGTTACAGGGAAAAAAATGTCTTGAGGGGGAAAGTCCCACTTGATTTTTAAAAATCTCCCTGCCCAAAAGTGCTCAGAACATACAAATACATACTACTGTATAAGGAAAAAGAATGTTCAACTTTGCTTAATAGTTCATATAAATGAGTATTAGGGTAAACTAATTGTCCTCTAGACTTTAGCGTAATAAGTTCAGCAGCAGGATGATGAGCATCATTATTTTTAAAAAAGCTTATGCACTTTGGACATTTTTTAAAGCGTAAAAATTTTGTTGTGACGTACCCACACACATAATAAACTATACAATCTCTCATACTACACTCTTCATTTTAATTGCAATTTGGAAGGATGTCTGACGGCTCCCATAGCCAATCTTGAATTAGTTTATCCAATTTATTTTTTAGTTTATTAATTTTCTTTACTCTTTGATTGTGTTTGTCATGGAATATTTCACGCAAATCAGCTAAAGACAAAGAGGGAGCATCTGAGTTAGTAACAGAACAATTGCCATATTTTGGTGGTTTTAAGACTGAATATACACAGAGTATTTTATATAAGTGTAGAAACGTTGGTGTAGTTGGGTGATCGTTGGGACCTGAAGCTTGTCTGGTTATACCAAAACATTTCTGAAACAAGAACATTATACAACAATGTGTTTATTATATAAACTATAATTACTTATTGATAAAACATTTAAGTATTTTATAATGTTTTACTACATAGTATGAGGATTCATATTGGGATTTTATTTAGGTATACTTACTTCTAGAGGATCTTGACACATTTTCCCAGTAAGAACATAGTCATACTTCTCTAACAAATACTTTGACAAATCAATTGTAGAGTTTAATGTAACACTAAATCCTTCGGCAGTTTGGTTTGTCAAAAACTCTTCTTTGTTAATATTACTTGCTAGCATTTCATTTTCCCAACAATTTAAATAATTTAATCTATCTTGGAAACTCTGAGTAAATATATTTAAATCATTATATTAATAGGTTAATTTTTATAAAATTAAGAAATGAAAATATTAAGTATCACTTGAAATGCTTCATTGTCATCTGATTTAATCCCTTGCCAAGGCAGGTTTCTATTAAAATTACCAAAAAGATTATTCCAAAATTCAGTTAATTTGGCGGTTTCATCTGATCCCTTTAACATTAAACACTCTTTACTTGAATAGTACTTCATCGCTTTAGCCATACTCATGCTAAATACCTGAATAAATTATCATAAAATAAAAAAGTAATTAAAAAAATGTTTTTATTTACCTGTGTGCATAGCCGGACTCTCATCTTTGCCATTGATGTAAGTTCCAAATGTTGTGTTGTTATTCTTGAAACAATTCTTAGGTTAGCTGGGTGTTTGACATCTTCTAGATATACCTCTTTAAAGTATCCCCAAGCAATGTTATCAGAATCTGGATAAAGCTACAGTAAAGTTAATATAGTAAAATCAAAACTTTGAAATTTTAAAAATAGTGACAAGTTATAATCATTTATTGTAAATTAAAACAATTAAATACATAACTATAAAAATATCTTACTCTTAAATTTTTATTATTATAAAGGCGATTGCGGACACATTTAAACAGGTGAATAAAATCAGAAAATGCATAAACTTTTTTGTTTGGCATTGAAGGGTGTTCAAAATAGTTTTTCATTTCATGTTGAGAACCATTAATGCCAAGTTCAGACCACATCTTCCGGTTTAAGGTAGCTCCATCGCACACAATTCCTTCTACTGAAATACCAATGTTATGCGGAAGTGATATAACACTAGTTGTGCTATAATGATACCTATAAATAGAATGTTACAATTACATTTTATGATAAAGTTATAGTAAGGTTTGAGAAAATAATTAATAAATTAACCTTTACCTTCACTTTTAGATGCGAAACATCCAATTGTTTAGTATAAATTTGAGCCTAAAGACTGGAACATAAAAACCAATGCATGATCTGCATATTCTTTATGGTTACTTTCAGGTACATCCTCACCATAGTCCTCTAAACCAGAATATGTTAAATTTGATGTATTTACATGTAAACTTTTTCTGAGATCTACAGCATCAAAAAAAGTACACCATGTTTTTCTTGCTCTGTCATAAGTTCAACCTTTTTTGCTAATAATCTTAGAAAATCTTGGTCAAATCCACAAGTAGTTTTCACTAATGACAGATAATTTCTCACAGTTTTTGGATGTGGTAAAGGTAGGAGTGAACTATTGCGTAGATATTTATAAACCTCTGGAGACCTTATTTTAAATAGTAAGCACAGCATCATCCAATCCTCAGAATATCGACAGCTTTTTGCATTTTTTACTCTACTGGCGGCAAAGCACTACCTCAAAAGTATTTTTTGTGATTCATTCATATTTTTACACTGGTTTATTTTATTTTCAATACATTCATCACTCATTTTTGCCATATTAATTTTAATTTTACTTAATTTTAATTTCAAATCAGTAATTTTTGTTTTGGCTCTATTATATCTTTTTTGCAAGTTAAATTTGGTCCTTCGAAGTTTGTCGACAATAATTTTCTTTCTAGGTGAAAAATGATATAATTGATTTCCTGTTTCCTGTCTTTGTTTTTGTTTAATTAACACATTTATTAGTTTTCTACATCTTCCACAGTTTAAACAATTACTACTTATAATATGAAAACATTAAATATACTTAAATTGTCCAGTTGAAGATACACTACACAAATTTCTATTAAAGTTGGTAAATTCTAGTGCACTCGGTCCACCATGACACACTTTTAACTGTGCAAATTTGTTAATGTTATTAGCTAATTCATAAATATCATTACTTGGAGTAATACCTAACATAGTACTATTAATTTCTTGCCCGAAAATTCCAAAATAAATTGCTCCAAATTCACTTACTTTTACAGATTTTTCAACTATAGGAAAAGAAAGGCCAGAACAAAATGATACAAAACAAATACATTTTTCACCCAAAACATTTTTGCATGCTGGTGAAGTTTGGGGCCACTGTACTGATGATAAATTTTTAAAACTAGTCAGTTGGTTAAATAAATTATTTTTTATTGAGGAGTGTGAAGTAATGTGATTATCGGTGTTTATAATAATTTTTAGTTTAACAATTATTTTTTTTTGTTAAATTATTATTTTCCCTAGAAAATGGTAATTTCTTTTTTGTTTTTGTGTTTGATAAATAAGCAGGACCTGGGAAAATCGATGGAATGGCACTGTCTGTACCAACGAGTCTATTACCTAGATTGTCATCGGACACACGGTCCTCCGGAACCTTGTGAGGGATAGGTAACACTTTTTGTAGAAATGAATATAGCTAACGATATAAATAATACGATATATATATTTAACGTATAAATAATAATCGCACGCGACTACGAGCGTGTAGCGAAGTAAGGGGGGCGGGGAACACCGCTCTGAGGGAACACTCGTTGCTGGGCGGAACTGCCTGGGACTTGCTGAACTGCGGTCGATCTTGCTTGAAGGCGGAACTGCTACGTCTCGGAACTGAGGACTACAGGAACACGTGGCTGGGAGAGCACCGGAACGTCGCGCACGCGAATCAATGTCGAATCAACACGTTAAATGACGTTTTCGATCGAGAGCTCGATGCGATCGTATCGTGAAATCGAACAGATTTATAATATGCTGACAGAGCGATATCAGCAGAGCAAACTTGTGATGAGAGCACACCTTTCACAACAATATGGCCGTCAACACGGGAGCACGTGAATATACGCAACGGCGAACAGAATACAACACACGCAAAACGACGACTACGCATTCGATCGGGAGCGCGATGGTTTCATGCGGTTAAGCAAATCAGATTATAATATGCTAATAACAGCGACAAAAGAACAATCTTGTGGTGTGAGCACACTTTTCGCAACAAGATGGCCGCTAACGTGGGAGCACACGGGTTTGACGTAACGGCGAACGGAACAGAACGAACGTAAAAAGACGACAGCGACCGTTGGCGGCGGCGTATGCGTCGTTGCCCGAACCAGGGCGACGTACACGTCAGGGGTGCCAACTTCGCGGGTGACCGAGCGCGGTCACTTATCAGACCCCTGTCCAAGACCGGCGGTAATCAGTCTTGGACAAAAGGATCGAACATACTCCCCCTTGCAAGGACCCGTTTTCTTGCAAAGCGAGTTCGATTTTTCGGAGCTGAAAGGTGGGCTATTGAGCCGGTGTACGGAGCAGTAAGGGCGGAGCAGCTTGGGCAGGTGAACGGAGCAGTTGAGCAGGTGAACGGAGCAGTTGAGCGGAGCAGCTTGAGCAGGTGGACAGAGCAGTCGAGCAGGTGAACGGAGCAGTTGAGCGGAGCAGCTTGAGCAGGTGGACAGAGCAGTCGCGCTTATGAACGGAGCAGTTACCAACAGAGCGATGAACGGGATTTAACAAAGGGACAACATTGGTCGTTGACCATCACAATATTAATAGAACAATTAATATAACAATCAATAAATATTAAATATTAAATTAACATAAACTAATAGATATGTTTGAGCATGAGCATAGGAACGAACGTTAATTATCACAAGTTCAATAGGAACTATAACATTATTTTATTTTAAATATAAATACATATTATAATACAATATATAAAAACAACCATTGCTCATTAAACAATCTTAATACCTAAAAAACTAACATCTACCACTACGGATCAGTAGGCAAAGGCACCAGCTTAACTACTGGTCTAGTAAATACCCCTTGACTAGTGAGTACTTTAGCTACACGTACTATTTGGTCTGGTCCCGGGTACACTTCAACAATTCTACCTAAGGGCCAGGAGAGTGGCGGAGCGTCGCCAGTTTTCACTACAACCATAGTACCTACTTTCAGGTTGTCACCTGACTTGACCCACTTTTCACGAGCTTGAAGAGTGTTCAAGTATTCTTGCGACCAACGACGCTAGAACGAACGGAACGACTGCTGGATGAGCTTCCAGCGAGTCTGGACTGATCTTTGCGCATCAGGAACATCTGATTCTGGTATCGCAAGCAACGGTCTACCAATCAGGAAGTGGCCCGGAGTCAAACATTCCAGGTCATTCGGATCAGAAGAAACGGGAACGAGCGGACGAGAATTCAAGGCGGCTTCTACCCTACAAAGCACAGTAGAAAACTCTTCTAACGTCCAAATCTGAGACGTCATCGTACGTAAAAGCAACGACTTAGCCGACTTCACGGCGGCTTCCCAAATCCCACCAAAATGGGGAGCACCAGGGGGATTGAAATGCCACTCGCACGGCAAATGACCTGAGATCCTATCTCTTTGGTCTGGGTGGTTGATCAACCGACGCAACTGCTTAGCTGCACCAACAAAATTAGTGCCACAGTCTGAATAAATAGACGAAGGTAGGCCACGACGAGCAACGAACCTATCCAACGTCAACAAAAACGCATCTGTCGACAGAGCAGTAACCGACTCCAAATGTACCGCTTTGGTAGTCATGCAAACAAAAACAGCTATATATACTTTGCAGACACGAGCCTTACGGAGACTTAGCTCTTTCATCTGCAGAGGTCCCGCATAGTCAACGCCGACAACAGAGAACGGATGAGCTTCCTGAACTCGGAACCCTGGCAGATCTGCCATCTGAGGTTGAGGGTTGACTGTTGCTACTCGCACGCAGACAGTACATTTTCGGATCACGCGATGAACAATCAAACGAATGTTAACGATCCAGAATCGTCTCGATATTATTGCTGTAAGTAACCGAGGACTAGCATGACAGGCATAACGATGCCAGTGTCCAGCAATGAGCATTGCAAGATGCGATTCTTTGGGAATTAACATAGGATGAACTCTACGCTGAGACAAACTCGAATTGTTAAGCCGACCTCCTACACGGACTACTCCGACAGAGTCTATGAAAGGGGAAAGACGAGCCAGCGACCTATGTTTAATCTCTTCACCCTTGGTTAAGCACTCAACCAATTCACGCAAGAAGCACACCTGTGCACATTTGACAACAGCAATCAAGGCAGCATCTAACTCCGACTGCTGCAGAAAACCAGATTGGACCTCCTTCCCTTGACACCTGAACACGAAACGACGTAGTCGAGCTACTACTCGGATCATGTTGTCAAACGAAGAAAATCGAGCAAACCATTCCGACGGAGATTGAACTTGTGTCAGCAAACACACCGGCTTGACTTCCGGTAGCTGATCTAATGCTAGACTCACGACTCCCTTAGGCCAACTTTCTACTGATGTTGCCAAATACGCAGGTCCTTTCCAGTAAATAGCTGACTTTACAATATCTGAAGGACGGAGACCCCTAGAACAACAATCAGCTGGATTTTCGTCTGAGCTGACATGAGACCACTGACAATCGGGAACGGTTGACTTGATCTGGTGAACTCTGTTTGACACGAATGTCATGAACGAAGAATGAGGGTTACTCAACCATGCGAGCACAATGGTTGAATCCGACCACGCAAACACTTCATTAATCACCAACTGGTTCTCTAAAATCCGTTTCAATCTGCACAGCCACAGCGCCAACAGCACTGCTCCACAAAGTTCTAATCTCGGGATCGTCACGGCCTTCATTGGGGCTAACTTGGTCTTGGACCCAATAAGATACACGTGCGTACCTCCTGACGGATCAGTCACACGAAGGTAAACAACAGCAGCATATCCTTTTTCTGAAGCGTCACAGAAACCACACAACTCATAACTGCATCCGGCTGAGCAACCGATGTAGCGAGGGATCTTGATCCCCGTGAGCCATCCCAGCGAGTGATAAAAATCAGTCCACTCTTCAGCTAAATCTGACGGAAGCTGATCATCCCATCCGATATGTGCGAGCCACACACGCTGCATAATCGCCTTAGCATAAAAGATCGACGGGGCGAGCAAGCCTAGTGGATCGAAGATCCTAGCGATCATGGATAGTACACCGCGCTTTGTCAAAATCATCTTAAAGTTGTTTGGTACTGAATGAGAAGTAGTCCTTTCCATGATTCCACCGCATACCTAGCACCTGTGATGCGTCGTCCTGGTCGAAAGTCAAGGGAGCTCTTGAACAATCTTCGCTGGTAGATGAGACAGTAAATCGGGATTATTGCTGGCCCACTTCTTTACCACAACGTTACATTGGGTGAAATCATGAATGATGTAACACGGCTTTGTCAATTTTCATACTTGGCTGATATTTTTAGCAAAATGAACGAGCTCAGCCTTTCCTTACAAGGAAGGACTATGACAATTTTTGATGCCAGCCACAAAGTAAGTGCATTTAAAAGAAAAATTGATTATTGGGCAGAGTGTACTACTGAAGGAAAATTTGAGTGTTTTCCAATAATGTAAGCCTTTTTGGAAGAAAATGATGAGCAGGCTTCTACTAATATTGTCAACGAGATTATTGAGCATCTCAAACAGCTAAAAAATTCTTTTGAGCAATATTTCCCTGCAGATTGGGAAGTATTGTTGAAAGACCATGAATGGGTACTGAATCCATTCTCAGTTTGTATGAAACCTTCAAGCTTATCTTCAAGTGATTACGAAAGGTTGATCGATTTAACTTCTGACTTAACATTAAAATCTTCCTTCAACAGCAATTCGTATGCCGAAATTTGGTTAAGTTTGAAAGACAAAAGTTATGAAGGTCTAAGCGAGAAAGCGAAAACACTATTTTTACCCTTTGCCACTACTTACTTATGCGAATCAGGATTTTCGTCATACGCTGCAACTAAAACCAAATACCGCAACCGCCTCAACGTTGAACCTGACCTCCGACTCCAATTATCAAAATTAAAACCTGACATTGCAAAACTGTGCCAAAATAAGCAACCACATACATCACATTAATTAAAATTAAATTGTAAATATTTTTCATTTGTAATATTTTTATGTAATAATTATAATCATAATAACAATAATTTTTATTTATTTCTTTTTAAAAATATGTATTTAAAATGATGATTTAATTGATGATTTGCTTAGATTGTATTATGTTTAATAAAATTAATAAAATTGGTTCTCAATGAGTACTTTTTTTGTTCTATCTTTCATGTTATATACAGCAGGGCACCGTGGCTAGCTTGGTGCCCTTAAAAGGGCACCGCGGAAAAAAAAGTTTAGGAACCGCTGATATAGTATATGCTATATAGTTAGTTTTAATTCATATTAACTTTGTAATTTAACTAGTTGAATTTAATGTGTAAAATAATCTAATCTAACTCGTTAAAAATAATAAGTAACTAGTTAATTTTGTATTTTTTTTAAATTTATTTGAATGTTTCAATTTCTTATTTTGTTGTATTCTAATGACCGATATTCCAAGAAATTAAGGGTATTACCTACCTATTTGTTACATTTGATATAATTATCAGTTGACAGTTCAATTTATTTTTTCATTCATCACCAATAATTCAAGTTAGTTACCTACCCACCTACTAAGTAATTAATTTATATTATACATTACATTTGATAAAGTGGTTATTTTAATTTATATTTTAAACTAAAAAAAAAAAAAACTAACTTCTATCTGACTAAGTTAGAAATTTAGTACCTAAATTTCAGAAACTAACTTATATTCTAACTTGGTTACTTTTTATATTAAATTAACTTAACTTTAACTAGTTGAAAAAAGTGACTAACTTGCCCAGCTTTGCAAATTGTAAAACTAAAAAACTAAAGTAATATGTTATAGTTACTATAATACTATAATATAGTATATGATATTAAGTGTTTTTAAATTAATTGTTCTACAATTTATTAATTTTCACTTATTTTAGGTGAAAAGTATTGTATTTGAATACATCATTCAAGAAATGAGACCCCTCATTTGCTGTGAAAAGACTGCTTTTCGAAGACTAGTCATGGAATTATCTGGAATAACTGATTCATCATTACTTCCAAATCGAAGACAGTTGGCTAATGATTTGAAAATAAGGTATTCAATATATATAAATATGATGACCGATTTAATACAAAAACAGAGTTATATTTGTATAACAGCAGACATCTGGAGTACAAATAATAAAAGTTATATGAGCGTGACTTGTCACTATATTGATGAAATCACATATAAACGTCATTCATATGTTCTTGGTTGCCGAAGGATAATAGGGACTCATAATTTTCTAGCCATCGGCAAGGTCATAACAGAAGTAATGGATACATACTGTATAATCAACTCAAAAGTCACTCATATAATTACAGACAACGCAAGTAACTTTGGTAAATGTTTTCGCACCTTCTCAAGTTTGATTACTTCTTCAGATCATTCAACAACAAATTATGACATTGGAAATTCAAATTCTGATGAATTTGGTAGTGATACTATAGTTGATAATTCAGACTCTGAATCTGCAAACGGAGACGAGAATATCGAAAGAATTGATGTTGGTTCAATTTTTTATAATCAAGAAGTCCAAGAGCAAGAACATGATAATAGTTATTGTTTACCCAAACATATTACTTGTGTAGCTCATTCGTTGAACTTAATTGCTACTACTGATATTTCTAAAATTTCAGATGAAACCTATATCAGATTATCTACAAAAACTTTTAACAAACTACAAGCATTCTGGAACTTATTAAGTAGAAGTACCATGGCATCTGATAAAGTAGTAGAACATTGCAATTGTAAATTTCCTATTCCTGTTGTGACAAGGTGGAACTCAAAATACAATGCTATTAAAAAAAATTTGGAATATAAGAAAAAAATAGTTACATTATTTGATATTTTAAAGTTGAATACACTTAAAGGTAATGAATGGGTATTTTTAGAGGAGTATTGCTTATTGTTAGAGCCATTAGCAAATTCTCTTGACAAGCTACGAGGCGAAAAACATAATTATTTAGGGTATGTTGCGCCCACATTAATAGTACTAAGAAAACTATTGATTCAATCAACAAATTTAAAGCACTGTCGACCATTATGTTTATCATTAATAAATTCCTTAGAAAAAAGATTTAATTATGTATTTGATCTTAGTGATTCAAAAAGTAAGCCATATATTATTGCATCTATAAGTCACCCCAAGTTTAAGCTATCTTGGGTTCCAGTTAGGTACCTATACAAAGTTGTGTAAAAACATTTTTTTAAGTGAATGCGAGACAATGCGATAGTGATGGATTCTTCAATAGTTTATCTGAACGTTCAACAATAAACATTTGTAAAAAGACACAGTCTCAAGACTATGATTCAACTGATGATAATACAAGAGTATCAAATGCTGCTAGTGTTCAAGCATTTACATTTTTGAATTCAAAGACAAAAGAGCTGGTGTTGCTTGATAAATTTAACACTGTCAAACATGCTCTTATGTTGCAGATCTCAAAAATGAAATTTTTTTTTTACATTTATTATGTTTTTATTTTGTTACAAATTATAATACGCCAAGATGGCCTAATTTCTTTTCCTGACTTATGAGTCAGATAGGTAGGTACCTATAATTTTATATTTATTTGAGTTATTAATAAACAAGTATTGTAAACTGGAACATTTCAAATGTTATTTACTTTACACATATCAATATTAATTAATATGCTAATTAATGACTACCAAATGTTCGTTCACTAGTTTCAATAATGTGCCTTTAGTTTTGATATTAGAGTGAATTGACCTATTATAAAATTTAAAGGTAAGATTATTATCTAGGGCCTCACAAAGGCATTTATCGATATTATTATTTTTAAGTAAATTATGACCTATTTGACACTGTACATTTAAAAATGATCATAATTTACTTAAAAATATTAATAAAGAAAAGGCTTCGTGGGGCCCTAGATAATAATCTCACATTTAAATTTTATAATAGAGGTAAATTTACTCTAATATTAAGATTAATAGCACACTATTGAAACTGGAAAACGAACATTTTCTATGTCGTATAGCGACATAAGTAAGCACTCGTAAGCGTGGTGTAAAATGGATTAGTATATTTTTCTAGAAATTTACGAAAAGTTGGTTGCGATAACTTATTCAGTGGTATATTCGAACTTAAAAAATCTTTACAAAGTTCACTATTAAAACTTGAGTTTGATGAAGTTGTGATCAAAGTTTGAAGACATGAAGTTTCTTTATCGTTTTTTTTTTTTGGACACCTACAATATGCTTCTTACTTGCTACGTATTGTTGTATCGTAAATTTTTTTCCGCCGAAACTCTAATTTCACAAACTTTGCAGTATAATATTGTACCATCCGTACTAAAAATATCAGCGCCAAATTCATTGACGCACTTTCGTAATGTTGACGAGAAAAGTGATTTTGATTTCGGCATTTTACTGTTGGCACACTTCACTGTACACTCGCGAACGCCGAACAGGGGGTATTACTAAAACCACAGAATAAAACCCGGTACGGGACAGGACCGATTCCATTCCAACTGTGATAACAAAAACAGTGTTACCTGGACATGCCCGACGAAAAAAAATACTTTCTACAATAATATTATATTTTAAACTATTTTATATTTTGATATATTTAAATATATAACTATTGTCTATTATATTAATTAATTATTTTTTCAAATATAAAATATATATAGCATTAACCAAAAATATAATATTACCAAAGAATAAGAATTATTGTGAAAACAGTATATACTCGTATTACTTAATTTAATAACATAACATATATCACGGGCTACGGCAGCATAGTTGCCCAGCTTAAGTGACGATCTGCAGTGAACTCCCAAACATATAGGCGTGCGGAAAGGGCGTGCTGAGCGTGCTCAGTCACGCCCTGTGATTGTTCATAGGCCGAAGTGCCTGATGCCTGAATCTACCTAAATAATTAAATTCATTAAATTTTAGATAATTTTTTTAAAGCGAATTTAAAAAAAAAATTGAATAATTCATTATCATTAATTTAAGATTTAAGCAGGATACATTTGTCTTGGTTGATGCTATGGCAGACATGTTTAATATGAATATAACTCATAATACTACAAAAATGTTAACATTTTCCAAGGTTTTAGAGGAAGATTTATTTACTGAACTGAAACTTAAAAAATTATCAAAATGTATGCAAACTAAATGGTGATACTATAATGAATTTGTTTATGAAAGAATTCATTGGTTGAAAAAAACTGGAAATTCCACAATATATACTTGCGTTTTTAAAACTTTAAAATTTTTATAACCATACTTGTAACTAGTGTAACTAGCTGTACGTGTGAACGCGTTTTTTCAAAATTAAACATAGTAAAAAACAAATTTAAAAATTATGCAATACAATGGGTCATGAACGTTTGAAGTCAATATTAATACTTTTCACAGAACAAGAAATGGTATCGAATGTATATTTAAATGCAGTAATATATGAATTCAATAATATGAGTAATAGACGAATGTCTCTTTGAGTACATAAACATATTTATGATTTCTAGCTAAGTAATTCATAATTATTAAAGTTGTTAGATAATTATATTTATTTTAATTTACTAGTATCTGTTTAATGTAAAGTATTTAAAATAATATACTTACAATTATTTTAAACTATGTAAGAAAAGGTAATAAAATGTTGATCAGACATCAGAAAGTCGATGATAAATATGGGCACTACCTACTTTTAGAGTCTGCGCACGCCTATGCTTCCAAATGATTTAAAACTTATAAAACATAAATAACAAATTAAAGTAGGCTATACTCTATCTTTTGGGGCGTGTATAATTTGAGCCAAAAACAACCGGAAGAAAAAAACATTTATGTAATTTGTGCCACTTTTTAAAGTTGTTTAGTTTGCGCCACATAAAACTAAATAAAATGACATTAGATAATCTGCACCATTTTGTACCTTCAAGAATTGTAATTTGCACCACTTTTAAATAACTAAAAAATTTTTTTTTACAAAATAACATATTATTGTATTTTTAATTATTGATCAATCAAGTTCATCATTTCAATTCAAATAAAAGTAATTAAAAAAAAGTATTAAATAATTATAATTCCAATGTATAAAATTCAGCTATATTATAGTAAGTTATAAATAAATGTATATAAGTATACTTAAATTCTAACAATTTAAGTTAAAAGTGTGGCGCAGATTACATATTGTATTTCGTTTTCTGTCGTGGCACAAATAACTGAAATTAATTTTTAGATGTGACCAGTGGCGTCAGCGGCATGCGCAGGGGGGTGTTAGAGAGATATTATGACACCCCCCTTAAAAATAAGTACCTATCTGTTCAAATAATGAAACGATGACAAAAAAAATCCATGTCAATTCATGCATATAATTATGATTTATGACACCCCCCTTAAAAAAATCCTGCATACGACACTGAGTGGCGTAGCCTAAATTTTTTTAGGGGGGAGGTTTGTTATAAAATAAAATAAATCTATAATATAATAATTGAATGATAATGATTAATATCACCAGTGCAGTAAAAAACGTGAGTACGGCATAACAGAATACATTTTACCACGACCAAATGAATAATGTATTCCTATATTATAAACATTATATTTTTGATAAAAATGCCGTCGAAGGGGGGATGGGGTCAACACCTAAAATCCCGCCTGGTTACGCCACTTGATGTGGCGCAAAATACATGTACTATTATTATATTTCGGCGCATATTACATACGCATTTAAATCTACCTATTGGTAGCGCAAATTACAGGTACCTAATAAAATTGGCGCAAAATACCTACCATCCTCCATCTTTCAATATGAGAATTAATAAAACATATTCATTATTGACTATTCGGTATAAGATTCCAATGTCACAATATCTCTTGCACGGTTATGGGTCAATTTTTTGACGGGATGAGCTGTCGTAATCTTCCAAATTATTTAAAAGTTATAAAAAATATAACAAAAATTAAAGAAAGGCATACCATACCCTATCTTTTAATACAGAATAGGAATAAAATAATCATTGTTACAGAAACGGGACAGGATTCCAATGTCATAGGTGCTGTAATATAGTCCAAATTGTAGACGGGACGGGCTGTAGGTAAGTCAAAAATTATTTGAAACTTATAAACGTTTACCAAAATTTAAAATATATTAAATTCTATCGACTGTTATAAAAATTAGCGAAAAATATTCACTATTGCAGAAACTGGACGGGATTCCGGGTGATGGAATATAGTCCAAATAGTAGACGGGACGAATTGCAGTTAAGTCCCCACTGATTTAAAACTTATAAACCGTATACCAAAAGTTAAAGTAGATTATAACCTACCTTTTGGTAAAAAAAAATAGCATAAAATATTCATTATTAGAGAAACGGGACAGGATTCCAACGTCACAGGTGATGGAATACAGTCCAAATAGTAGACAGGACGGGCTGTAATTAAGTCCCCAATGATTTAAAACTTATAAACCGTATACCAAAAATTAAAGTAGATTATACCCTACTTTTTGGTAAAAAAAATAGCATAACATATTCATTATTAGAGAAATGGGACAGGATACCAACTTCACAGGTGATGGAATATAGTCCAAATAGTAGACGGGACGGGCTGTAGTTAAGTCAAAAATTATTTGAAACTTATCATCGCAGCATGTTGAGGAAGTAACTAGAGCGGTAACACCACCTTGTGTATCCTGTTGTATTTAAAATAAAAGGTCCGTAAAAAAAACCAATGCATGTGGCAATAACGCATCGTCTAGCCCGAGCATTAAAAAAGTTAGTATAATTTTCAACTGCACCTATCGTTATTTCTTATCGTGTGCCGGATGCTTTGTTACTTGCTTGCTGTATTTTTTGGGATTTTCCTCTTCTTATGCGTAGTGGCATTGTCTAGATAATATGCCATTGACGATTTTTGTAAACAACAATAATATTATGGGCTAGACTTAACCGAATGATAACAATATTATTAAAATAAATTGAATTAAAGTGATTCTGTTGTTATTTGCAGTCCAGACGTCCAGTACCATGCTACCGTGAATGTTAATCATGTGCTTAATTGATTATATTATATTTTATAATAGCTTATATATTAATGTTTTTTAATTTAATTTGTATACGTGGTGTTTAGATCGGTAAGTTTAGAAATATATTTAATTACAATAGTGTGTACCTATTATGTAAAATAGTTTATTAAATTATACAGCCATATTGGTGATATTTTTAATAGTCCACACTTATTTTATAATTGTTGATTTAATTTTTATATGACTTAAATGAGTTATTATGCTTTATTTTTACCAAGACATTTGATTCGATTATATTTTTATCTAAATGATTAGTTAAATCATTTTTTAGTTTTTTCATTATCAGTCTATACGAGTATAGCAAGTTACCTTACAATGGATAATATCATAGACCTATTAACTCATGGACGGCGCATAGAGAGAGATACACAATTCAACATCGAGTGAGAGAGAAAGACCGATACTCGGGAATCAATGGAAGAAAAACTCAAAATGTTTCGTTCTTTTATGAAATATGAAATATTTATTATTGTGGCGATACGGCCGGTATCACCACTCGCTTTCGCGAGAGCAGTTTTGCCAACTCTAGTTTGTCACTATATTATATTTTGTATTTGTATATTTATTTTATGTTATGTTGTCATCGCCCGAACTGTCGCGACTGTGCCCCCCTCCGCGCACGACTACTTCTCATCGCTGGCACGTCGCCCGTGAGGCGATTTCGTACGAGCCTCTTCGCTCGCGCCGTTCTTACGAACAAGTCGTTACCGTTGTTTTCCTCGCCTACCGCGATTTTAGTAACGTCACGCAAAACACCTCGCGACTTTTTTGTACTCGCGTTACCCGAACTTCGTCCGTCGACGAATCACTTTTTTGTGATTTATATATAATTTTTTTGTTCCAATAAATTTTACATCGTTTTCGGCGTATTTACGCGCACGACCTCAAAACCTCCGTGTTAATTTATTTTTTTACCTTACCCTTGTACGGGCTGTAAAATAGTGTTGAGTTCGACGTATTCGTCCCGTACAACTACGAACGACTGTTGGCAATAGCGGAGGAAACTTACCCGTACCTTGTCCTTTATTACCACATTATCTAAGATAATAGGTATATAATTTATTTTGATTTTTATAATAATATTTACAACAGATAATAGATAATTCATCAATCTCAATTTTCATTTATATTTTATATTCAATTATAATTTTAATTTTACCTTGTATTATACAATATATGAAAATAATTTTTATTATATAATTAAGAATAAAATTAGTATACATAAAATTATGATTTTCAGATGAAATTATAAAAATTATTATTTTTATACTATAAGGCATAAGCGCTTATTCTCATTGGTGTTTAAAAGTAATTAATTTTGTAAGTTCTGATCGCACTCTAATTTTCGGTTGACTTAATTCCTTATTATAATGATGCAAGCGGATTGTTATGTAAGTTTTTATTATATATTTGATGAGTTGTAATAAATGGTTATTGATAGGCGACTGAGAATAGATATGATTATTCAAACTTGGAAAATATTCATAAATGTTAGTTATTTAAGACATACATTTTAATATTAAAAAATCTACAGGGTTTTTTCTGCTTGTAACTGCACATTGGATTGAAGTTTTAAATGTTTTTTCGGAAATTTTACATAATTTAACTACATATTCTACCGGCTTAGTTAGACCACCTCGGTTTTTTAAATCAATTAATAAATATTTTGTATCAGTAGTAGTTTTCAGTGCTTGAATACAAACTTCACATTTTAAAAATTGAATAGCTTTCTTTGTAACAAATCCAGCAATGTATTCAACTGTGTGTATATTATAATTTGGTAAATTTTGTCCTGTTTCATTGTCATCAATAATAATATTTGGTTCTTCTTCTACACATAGCATATCCAAAAAATTTTGAGTTGGTTTCTTTTTATTACTTGAAACATGAAGAATATTTGTTGAGTCCTGGGGTGTGCAATTTGCATTGTTTGATATTGATGTGTCAGTGTGTATCAATAGCTTTTTATATGTTGCCTCAAATTGGGGTGCAAACGGATTATTATTAAATCCTCCTCTAGATCTTATCACTGAAAAAAGCATTTCGAGGTGATCTTGAGATACTTTGTAAGTTAAAATAAAATCCATAGTTCCAGTTTTAACTGTATCGTTAAACAAATTGTAAACACTGTTTAAACAAGTAATGAGTCCATTAAATCCAGTCTTACGTTTTGAATTTGTTATTGACTTAAAATCTTGATCTTTTAATGATTTTAAGTATTCAATAGAGCTTTTTACAAATTCTATGATTTTACTCTCATCACTTATATACAATGGTTTTTTGTATTGCAGTTTACCAAGAAAATTTCAAGTATTTAAGAAATCGAAGATATCATTTATTCTTTTGCAGTATTCTATAGTTGGGTTGCAATTATTGAATTCAGGAATTTTATTTATTTGGCAATATGTAAGGGCATCAGCTACACTAGCACTTAATGTTTGAGCAGCAAGACGTACTTTCATCTTCTCTTTGAAGAAATTGATATGTCTTCGACGAATTTTAGTTGCTAAATGCAAGCCTTCATTCTCTTGTAGTTCAACTAATTTATAAAAATAACTCCAATAAATTTTATCATTGTTTTGATCATATATATATTTCAAGTCACCTAAAGTGTTTCTAACTAACTTCAGCATGTGTGCTGCATCTAAAAATATGCGAATTGGTTTATTTGTGTTAGGATGGTTAAAAGTAGGATTATTTGGAATATCAGCACCTAATTATTTTTCCATAGCAATATTAGGCGCAGCTCCATCAAAGGTCAATGTTTTTATTATGGCTCCAGTGTCTGATAATATCTCCAAACAAGTGTTGACTAATTTTGCCCTTTCAGGAGCATTTAAACCATCTATTAAGAAATAACCAACTGGAATTTTCCAGTGGGAATTCAACGCTACTATCAAAAAAACTATTGCTTCTTTTGCTATTAAAACGCTACCTGCATTTTCAGTGGTTTTCAGTCCAAAATTAATATAACCTTGGAGGCGTTTACCATTAAAATGAAGATCATCTCTTATTGGCATTTCATCAACTATAATTCCACATACAAGTTTTTTGTTTTTTTTGAGCCATTTCAGTAACTTTAGATCTCACAACTTTAAAACTTTCTTCAGTAAAACCTGGTGCGCCTTCAACTGTCGAATACCATTTCTTTATGGTGCTAGGGTGAGGCAAAGACTTATTAAACGCATCTCTTACATAATTATACGCAGAAGGCGAGTAAAAATGTAAAGTCAGAGCAAAAGTTCTTAATTCTGGACTAATTATTTTTTCTGAATAATTAAATTGTCTCATAATTATTTCAGATTGAACGGTTGATAAACTATCCTAAATAAAATTCATAAAAATAAAAAAGATTCAAGACGAGTATTAATAATTTGACACAAAGTAAAATATATTCACAAACATGACAGACACAGTACAAATTCTTCACTAGCAAATAAATCCAAATATATATTCTATATTATATACCATATGACGATATGGCATAAATCAATAGATACATAAAACAATTATAAAAATAGAAGAATTTTTATAATTGTTTTACTTCTCCCAAATTCAGGCACACATTACACAATACACTTACCACAAGCAACTAAATACAACTTTGGATACAAAAAACAATTATATAATTATAAAATAAAAGATTAAATAATAAAATAAATAAATACTTAAATAATATTTAAATAATTGTTAGGTATGAGTTGTTTCTTTCAAAATGTATTTAAAAAAGTTAAAATTATTTTATATAATTTGTTTTATGTTCAACATGTATTGCCAAAACATAAATGTATGGATGCAGGTAGACAAAACAAACCTTTTAAATAGAAAAACAATTATTTGAAATCAGTTTTTTTTCATTTTGTAAGTGATCAACCAAGCTATTAACTGTTTTTAATTTGTTTTTGAGATTATGAATTTCATTTTCAAGTAGTTTAATTTTTTTTTTTTGGTTATCACATAGTGCTTTACATGCATTCCAGAACTTGAGCCTGCTATTTGGGCTTTCTATATCTGAAAATTCACTAAAGTCACCCATGTAAACTTTACGTTTTCTGAAATGATAGGTACAATAATATACTTTGTAGAACATTATAATTAAACATACTTAAATGTAAATTAATACTTTTTTTGAGGCATAAGTTTTGTTATGGAATCAGAATCAGAAACATTGTCTATGGAACAATCATTGTCGTTATTGATGGAAAAATCATTGCCACAAATTAATAAATCATTTGGAGTGATTGAAAGTATAGGGATACTTTTTATTTTCATAAAACTAGAATCTAAATAAAATAATAAACTGCATTTTAAATATTTTAGTCGCAAAAATAAAATAGGTATGACTATATGATAATTAATTAGTTAGTTACCTATGAACTTTTGCTTACCAGAAACCACAGAATTTTGGTGAGAAATATGAGTTGGCAAACAATAATCATGATCCATGTTAACAATACTTGGTGAAACAGAGAACTCTGGCATAATCGATTTAATTTGATCATCACCTACATTTTATTTTTACAAATAACAATTTTTTTATTTTATAAAATGATCACTTGGCATATATTAAAACAATAAAAATTTACATACATAAATTTTTAAATATGCTGGGTATAGCAGATTTTTTTAAAATTAAACAATCATATGCACCACCAATATAATAATCTTCTTCTGTAAAGTGTTTAAAGCAAATAACTGTATTTTTGGTAATTTTAAAATCTTTTTGATGCTTTTTTATAATGTTAAGCCATTCTTTTTCTCGATCTTTGGGAATGCTATTAAATATTAATAATTAAATATCAATGAATGGATGTGTTTCAATACAAATTAAAAACATTTATATTTCACACCTGTGCATTTTTATTCCTTTTCCTTTTGAACATCCTCGAATAGAACAAAACTTCATTATTTTACACTTACAAGTGTAAATATATATAAAAAATATTATATAAAAGGGATCTTAATTATATTAAAAATTTAAAAGCTATTATATTATAATATATTAATATAGGTAAGTAGAAAATATATTATTAGAAGCATGGCTAAATATATATATTATATTATTAATATAGTACTATATTTAAAAAGTACTATTATTTATAGTACATGGAGTAATAAAGAGTTTTATTGTTTTTTTCCCATGATATTCACGACCAGATATCTGTCTCTCTCACTCAATAACTTATTTGTTTAAACGGACGGGAGGTGAGGAAAGCGCCGTCCATGAGTTAATAGGTCTATGGATAATATAATATTTGTTTGAATATAATATGTACATGTCATTAAGTAACTATTAATTGTAAGCTCAGCAGTTTTAGGCGGTTATTTCAAAAAAAAATTTAACATATATTTAGGTATGAATTACTCTTTTAGATAAAAATATAAACAAAATATCTATCCTAAAAATGAAGTTAAAATGACCTTTTTTTCTAACAACTATACGTTAACGTATTATCTTTACTTTGCAAAAATACTTTTTAATAGATTTAATAGAGTTCCTAAATTGAACTTTTGATTTGATTAGATAAGGTTTTTTAATTTTGTGTTCTGCATGTGCGTATTTTTACTAGTTTCTGAGCGATGATGAATGTATTGATTTTACAATAATGTGTGTGCACATTTTTATCTAACCCACTGTATAATGTACAATCGTAAAATAAATATAATAAATTATTTTTCTTTAAGATTATAAATAAATGCAATAGAAATAAAAACAAACAAATAATAAAAATCTTAACAAGATAATCAAATTAATTATTTTTATTATTATTCAGTTAAATTAATTAATACTAGTTAATTAATATAAAAATATAAAAAAGAGTAGGCAAGTGGGTGTTGCTCCGTTGTACAGTTAATATAATATCATTGTATACGAAAAATGATTCTGAGAGAAAACTGTCAGTTGTTGATGAAATTATTGTGAATAAAGTAATTTATATACCTATAACCTATTTACATGGAACCTTGTTTGAAATTAATAATGCTTATAGCTATTAAAGTATACTATAGTTCTGTTATAAATAAGCTAATCATCTAAGATAGATAAATAGATAGATTTTTGAATAAA
This sequence comes from Rhopalosiphum padi, assembly GCF_020882245.1. Classification (NCBI taxonomy): domain Eukaryota; kingdom Metazoa; phylum Arthropoda; class Insecta; order Hemiptera; family Aphididae; genus Rhopalosiphum; species Rhopalosiphum padi. The sequence goes on from NC_083599.1 coordinate 65,886,128, forward strand.
ATAATATCAAAGAGTAATTCTAATTCATTAGTAAAAGGTGACAGAATAAGTCCATATTTTTTACCTGAGATTACTAAAAACGTACTGAGGCTTTGTTAAGAATTTTCTCTATAGTCATATATCATGTGCCCAGTTTTCAAATCACTATGCGAATGTGCAACATTTGTAGCCGTCGAAGGAAACTTTGCTTTACTAAAAAAGAATATATTAAAGCAAAATATGACAACTACGACTGTTGATCGCTTTCTAGTCACTCATTTCAATAGTATTGAAAGTTCAATGAAAATTGGACATAGTATAGTAAGTTACAAGAAGACAATTTTAGTGTAATAAATTATATGAACAAAATCATGGCTGATGGCTGGGCATTAATAAGTTAGAAAGTTAAAGTTAAGTTAAAAAGTTAATTTAGTTAATTTTCAACTTACCTAGTTACTTTTGGATTTTCATTAATTTAAATATTAACTATTATTAAATTTCTTTTTTTTAAATTTGCCAAACATAGAATTTTGATTTGTTAATTTCAAACAATTTGTTATTATTTGTATTATTATTTACTGAATATCGGAGTTTGTTCGGGAACCATCGGACAAAGTAAGTACCTAGCTGAATTTTATTTTTAAAAATTCGCCAAAAATAGAATTTTGATTTGCTAATTTCAAAAATAGATTTGCTATTATTTGCTAATTATTTGCTAGCTATCGGTGTTTATTCAGGAACGATCCATCAAAGTCGAAAATTTTTTTTCAGTTACTTGAAGGAAAACTTATGAAGAGCCTTGTTTTGGTTTTTTAACCTTAGGTATAATTCACAAAAATTTCAAAATATTCAATTTCAAAATTCCTTACAAATTTTCGCGATTTTGATATATTTTGTAAACATTTGAACTTTAAATGCTTATAAACAAAAATTGTGACTAAAGATTTTTGATTTTTTTTTTTTACTACAATAAGTTTAACTTATAATAAAACCTTGTAATAAATATTGAAGATTTTTTGGATAGCCAATTTTCTTTTTATAGTAATTTAAAAAAAAAAAACCTTAGAAAAATTTTCAATTGTCTATAAATAGCTTAAAAAAAGTCAATATATTTTGAAAATTTAATCGTATATAGATATAACGCTAATATAAACAATTGCTGAAAATTTCAAGTATATACAATGATTCGTTTTTGGGTTACAGTAAAATCAAAAATACGGTTTTGTCAAAAACTGATTATGCGTAAAAATTCGTCACTTTTTTAGGGTTTTTCCTAAGGCTTTTGAAAACTACTGAACATTTTTATTTTCGACCCCTTAGAGTATACCAACTAGATTAATTTTCCTTTTCAAAGAGGTGCATATTGGGTATTTTTTAACGGTGAAGTGGCCTCCGTCGAAATGGCGATGGCGATATGTTTTTACGGCGAAGTGGCGACGGCGATGTGTCCTAGATCGCTTTTTTAACTACTAAATAATTTGAAATTTTTAGAGATTTTAATGTATTTTGTCAAATTTTGAACTTTAAATGCTTATAAAAAATCGCGTCTATGCACCTTAAATATTTTCAACTTCTTTAATAACAGCTTATATTATTATTTTTTTTTTTTTATTATATTTTTAAATTTTAGATATTATAAATATAAAACTTCTATAAACTTTTAAATCAAAATAATTTTTAATCGATCGAAAATTGTTCCTCTATAAATGTTAATATAAACATTTAATGAAAATGTCATGTATCTATGGCCATTTTTTTTTAGAGTTATACTTAGAAACAAAATTGATTTTATCGAAAACCAATTTTATCACAAAACCGTTTTTGGGTGAAAATTCCCGTTTTATTTTAATTTTATTAGATTTTGAGCGGAACGATGAATGTATTAATTTTATAATAATGTATGTTTTTATTTAATTTTTTAATTTTTTGTTTTTAATTTTTAATTTTTGTGTTTGTCGTCACTGTTTGGGGAAGTAAAATTACTTCGATTTTCTTCAACAGTATCTCGATCAATGGGGAAGTGAATCTAGTTACCTAGTGTATACGGGAAGTCAAAATTTAAAATTTCCAATGTTGAATTTTCAAAAGCGCAGAGAAAAACAAAACCGTACATGTTTACGCAAAATCGGTATTCGACAAAATCGATTTTGGTGTTTGGTATAACTTTAAAACGAATGATCGTAGATACATGAAATTTTCATTGGTTGTTTATATTATCATTCTCTATACACTTTCAAAATATTTTTGATTTTTTTTAAACTTATTATGGACATTTTCATTATCCAATTATTTTGGTTTTTTTTTTCCATAAATGTCAATAAAATGTTATTTATTGTGTAAAAAAGCTTGAGCATTTTATACGAAGCTCACAATACATTGTTACAATAGTAGTGGAAAAATATTAAAAATACATAGTCAAGATTTATTTTTAAAGTTTGTATTTTGACAAAATACCTACGTAAAAATTATAAATGTGCAAATTATTTTGTGTTAGAAATATAAAAATTTTCCTTTTTAAATCTAAAATTTGAAAATTTAATACAAAGCTCCTAATATATTTAAAACCATGGCAGTTGAAATATATTACAAATACATAAAATGTTCAACTTTTATAGCTAAAGATTGAAAATTCAAAACAAGCTTTCACGTAATTAGGTTATTATGTAGCTAAAAAAATATTAACACAGTTTTTATAGTTATTTTAAGCTCAAATTTGGTTGAAATTACATATTAAATAATAAAGAATAATAATTTAAACTACTTTTTTGTTATTTCAAAATATCATTAAAATAAATGGGTATTCGTGGATATAAACTTTTAGTGTAGGTAAGTATATTATCATATATATTATACACGCACTTTAAATTGCTTTTTTTCGATAAAAATGAATTTAACCTACTGTAGTAATAATTTCTATTAGTAAAATAAATTATATATAATATAATCTATAAAATTTAATAATATTATAGTCTACATCCAGAAAATTAAATTTTTTTACGAAACGGATCAATATGTCTCCAAAAGGATACAATTACCCTTAGCTAATCAAAATATTTGTTATGGTTGAATGTTTTAATATTTTTAAATTTTTTATTTACTTTGGTTAAAAGAAATAAGAAATTGAACATGGAAGAACATCAGAGTGTAATAAGAGTGTTAGATATTTTCGACTTAAATAGCTTTAATGATGATCCGGAGATGTTTATTGAAATTACTAAAACAGAATCGGAAAAAACTTTTCTTCATTATGACAATGATAGAGTAGAACCAGCAATCGTTCATTCACGTTCACCGACTTATCACCATTGGAGTATTTATTACAATATTATGCTTAATAATTCTAAAAAATGAACCATTTTCTTCGGGGCCACCTGTTAATCCAAAAACTGGTGATATATATTTTTATAAAAATGAAAAAAAACCCGAAGATTGGAAGGCTGATCAATACGCTTGGGAATGGATTTCGGGCGATTATTTACCAAAAAAAAAATGCAGTTGTATACACTATTTCGAGTAAGTGTTTACATGGGTCGGAATTTAAACGATGAGCGTGGTTTATATTGGGCGAAAACAGAACGAAAATTAACGATTCGGTTATTATACATTACATTGGTTCTTTAGAAAATGTTAGACCGTTACCACACGGAAACCGAATATCTCATTTACATATTACCCATGTTCCAACGGCCAAGTCTCAATTAAAAGCACAGCGTGAAATGATATCGTATTCGTCCAACGATTCATACAAAAAATTTGTTTGTTCTGATGTTAATTTTTGTCTTGAAAAAGTTTTACACCCTAGGGACCAAAAACAAGTACAGAATACAAAACGTAACGAACTACAAAAAAGGTTGTTGTCCAAAGATGATATAATTGGGGTGTGTACGTTAGCGTCTGAAGTAGATGGGTTCATCGATGACATAAAGCTTTTTCCCGATTTTCATGTAATAATGTCTTCAAATAGGTGCATTGAACAATTTAAAGCCGCCATTGGTTATCTTGGATGTTATTTAACATATGATACTACTTTTGGCCAAGGTGATTTTTATTTATCTGTTTTATCTTTCGTCGACCCAATTTTTGAAAATGTGAGTGGTGGAAATCCAGTGTTACCTATTATGTACATGATACACCATGAAAAAAAAAAGAAGTACATTCTTCATTTTTTACTGTGGCCAAAAAAATATGTCCGGAAATTCAAAAAGTGCCTATTGTTACCGATAGAGAGAAGGCCATAATTTATGCTATTAAAACTGAACTGTTGACAAACAAATATTTCTTTTGCTGAAACCATATTTTGCGAGACATTGAGTTTTGGTTAAAAAAATATCATGTTAAAAAGGGTAATATCGATATTTATAAGAGCCACGTTAAAGAATTGTTGGATGCCAGCAGTTAGGAGGATTTCATTGGTATTAAAAATCAAATTACACAGCATTAGAGCTCTGAATTTTTGTCTTATTTCAATAAGGATTTAAATGAATCGATCGAAGCTACTGTAAAATGGAAGTTACTAGAATCTGGAGTGTACAAAGAAGGAACTGGAATCACAATTAATGCCACAGAAAGCTTAAATGCGGTACTGGGGCGAATCACACAGAATACCGAAATGCCAACTCAGACGTTTGTTATGTGCTTATATCATTTAGATGTATTTTTCTCGGCAGAATTATTAAGAGGATATTGTGGGCTTGGAAATTATAAGCTGAAATATTTGAAATTAAAACGAGATCCGTGTAATGTTGATTTTTTAAGAGTAAATTTCACCCCGGAACACTTACCGTTCGCTTTACAAAACGCAGATATACCAAAAATGTCAGAAATAAAGCGAGATGAAAACACCGAATTCACACATTTAGCTATTGCAAAAATTCTTATTGCTCAAAACAAAATTCAATTCGTTCCACAATTTGGAAATTTTGTGGTGGGGAGTATAGGTGACAATGACAACCATTTAGTAACTATGTATCCTAAAGAAACGTGTACGTGCAAATTACAAATAAACTGTCATCATATAACTGCGGTTCGTGTGTCATTGAAGAAAGAAGAAAGAAAATAAAATGTCACAAAATTGGTTAAAATTTTGAAAAGAAAAAAAGGACGTTCGGGTCGTAAAAATCCTACTCACATTACAAAAGTTCTTTCGTCAGAAGATTCATTGGCGTATCATAAAAACGAAGAATCTGAGTCCTACATAGTGCCAATGAAAAATCACGAGGGTCAAATTAAAAATATTTTCCACAGTGTTACATCTTACCAACAAAACAATAGTCGTATAATAAAAAATAACGAAAACTTAAAATTATTTGAAAATGAATCGTGTTATACATCGACACCCGTAAAAATCAAAAAAACGGATAATAAACTTGACATACATAATAATATAGACGTTTCTGACAATTTTTCACTAGAACTTAAAATTTTTGGTATACTCATCGATAAGAAATCGCTTAGCTGTTTAGACTTGTCTTCACCCAAAGATGGTACTAAATCATGGCTGTCTGATTCAATTGTTGACGCGTATCTAAGAATTATGTGGTATGAATCTGAGTGTCAGGACACATCTGGTGTCATAGCCTTCACCGGTGAATGTTTCGTGTTAAGCGTTCCCGAATTGTATAAGACGAACTTCAATACTCAAGCGTTATACTTTGTGCTTCAAGATATCCCCAATAGAGATCTGGTACTTTTTCCGTGCTGTCTAGAATTTCATTTTACACTAATTATATGTATTCGAAAACTAAAGTATGTTTTGTACTTGGACAGCCAATTTCACGAGTATAAAACTAAAACAGTTCCTATTGCGATAAAAAACTTTTATTGTTTGCTATCTGCTTCTAGTAAAGTGATGGGACAACCATTTGATATAACAGAATGGAAAACATTTTTTCCGTCAGATTTGTCACAGCAAAATAATAATATAGATTGTGGCGTGTATATACTAAAATACACAAGTGCTATATTTAAACGCTTTACAGGCATTATTAATATGGATATAAAAACATCAAGGGAGCTCATCAAAACGAAATTAATGGAGTATGACAGTAAAACGTTTAGTAGCGATGAACATTTGAATTCTTATGTGTCTTACTTAAACATTGATAAAAAATATGTTAAACAACAAATACTTAATTTACAAATGGATAATTTCGAATATTTACCTATTTCAACATTGATACCGCTGAAAAATAATATGACAACGGTACATTTCTTGACAGAAATAATATCGTTGATATTTCAGGACTCTTTAACGTTAGGGTCTGATATTTACGATACATTCGAGTACAATTGTAGGAGAGACGAAGAGTTTGTTGTTCATGGTGTACCGATTTCTTGGAATAAAGTGATACAGTCAAAAGGTGATGGATTAGAAATTGATCCACAGAATTTTGTTTTATATCTATGAATGTTACATTTCAATGAGCGCGAAACTAAAGAAATTTGAAATTGATGTATTCACTAGCGATCTCTTAGATGTAATTAATATAACGGTATTTAAGACACTAGTAGAATACTGTATAAGATGGAAGTTTACTGTAAGAGACATGATCATAGTTCCCTATGAATGCGACAATGTTTTTAGAATGATAATAGTTTTGCGAAATCATAAAACTATCATCGGTTTAAGCACAGATGGTGCAGTAGGATATGAAATCAATAAAGATTGCGTTATTAAATTTCTTAAAGCTTATTCTACAGCCTGTTTTATGGATGGGATTCCTTTCAATGCAAAATAATGGACATTTTATATTCCGACAGACGTATATAGTGCATTTGACTGGGACAATTCATTAATATGCACTTTGATGAACGCAAAAATCATATTCAAGCAAGACCATACAATTATTGAAAATTATTTAAAAAAATTACCATTCATCAAACACAAGTTAAGAGAAGAGATAATAGATCATATGCGAAAATATAACAAATGACCTCTGCATAACCCGAAAAAAACAAATAACATAGTTATTAATGATTACGCTGAAAACAATCTAATGGAGACAATAACATTTACAGACATCGAAAACATTGAGATTGTTAGCAGATACATTAAAAACCTATTGGAAAAATTTGGCTAATGGACAATGTGCGTATGAAAATAATTGCAATTCCGATTTTACGGAAAAATTAATTCATTGTGTGGACTGTTGGAAATGGTTTCACAAATCATGTGACAATGAAGATTTAAGTGCTGTAAAAATTAAAGGCCATTATATATGTAAAAATTGTAGCATAAAATAATTAAAAATTTGATTTATTTTTGTTATGAATATTATACATTATACTATTAATTAATCGGTATGCTATTTATTACTTTAAATATCTATCTTTGTTTTTCATTTCATATTTTAAAATATTATATTTATTACAACAAACAAATGGTATTTGGTGTTACTTACTCGTAATACTAATTGTCTGCTATTAATTTTTATATGGAAATTAATTTATGTTTATTATATATGATTTATTGTATCTTGTTCGTGGACGTACTATATTATTATATAATACCTATTAATGATTTTATTGTTACATTTCAGATTTTTTTTTTTTGTTATGAATAATTTATTTATTATTATTTATTATCTTAATTTTTATTTGAAATTTAAAAATCTCACATCTGTATTGATTATTATGATTTTATTACAATAAATTATGTTTATAATTATTTACCTAATGTAATGTTAGTATTACATAAGTATACTTTTGAAATGTTGGTATGTTAAGACTTCAAAACATACTATAATAATTAATAAATTATTAGTTTTTTTTTTAATTTAATCATAAAAATTGACTATTATGTTTTTTATTACAATAATTTCCGTCGTTAATTCATTAGGTATCTAAACAATACATTGAAGTGCCTAGACTGTTGACGCCGAATAGTATCGGCAGATTTTATGTTGTATTATATATATGCGCGTTCCGGTTGCAATAGCCACCGCCGGCCGACACACTCTCACACTAGGGTTGCCAGACGTCCCGTATAATACGGGAATGTCCCTTTTTTTAACCAAGTGTCCCGTTGTCCCAACAACTCTTGTCGGGACACTGAAATGTCCCGTTTTGTAAAAATGTACCCACAATATTAATTATATTGCGTAATAATTTCAGTTGATTGTATTACAATTTACAACTATTACTTGTTATTCGTAATCACCACTTGTCAGCCGTCCTACCGATACCGGTTTAGTTTCTATTCATAGATTGTTATAATTTTATATGTTTACCAGTTTATAAATATAGATTAATCAACAGAAAAAGATATTATTGTTATCTGGTCATTTATAATTTTTAGTCTATCGAGTATAGACCACGGTAATATACATTAGTCTATAATCGTTTTTATAACATAATAGGTATCAGCTTGTTAAAATATTTTAAACATTCTAAATTACGATAATTGATTGTGTTGTATTGTTGTTTTGACTTTCGTATCAAATAACAATAATTTATTGAAATAAGTTTGTAACGTGTGACAACTTTTAATTTTTAAAATGCCTAAAAGAAAGTGTACATTTAATGAAAAGTTACAAAGTGAGTACACGTTCTTAAAAAAATGTCAAAAACCGGGACAAGAATACAAAATTGAATGTACTGTATGTGGAGCAGCATTCAGCATTGAACATGGTGGTAAGTCGGATATTACACAACATTTAAAATCCGAACGTCATAATATAGCTGCTAGAGCGTCTAAATCTCAAAAAGTGTCAAATTTTTTTTCTCCAAAAACACAATTTGCAGATAAAGAACAAAAATCAGCTGCAGATGAAGGAATTTTTGCTTATCATACTTGTAAACACAATCAAAGTCTCAATTCTATGGAATGTACTTCTCAGTTAGTTCGTAAATTATATGATAAAAAATTCACTTGTGGTAGGACTAAAACAAAATGTATTATCACTAATGTATTTTTACCTTATGCTGTTAATATTTTGAAAAAAGATTTATTGAAGTGCAATTTTGTATCAATTATGACTGATGCATCTAACCATAATTCTCAAAAAATAATACCTATTCTTGTTCGCTATTTTCTACCTGACAAAGGAGTTAAAAATAATATTTTGGAATTCAATGAGCTTCCGGGAGAAACTGCATCACTACTAACACAATATATATCATCAATACTCCATAAATGGGGAATCGAAAGTAAAGTTATTGCTTTTTCTGCAGATAATACTAATTGTAACTTTGGTGGTGTAGCTCGAAATGGAAAAAATAACGTATTTTACAAACTAAAAGAGATTTTAAATAAAGATTTAATCGGAGTTGGCTGTGCTGCACATATACTTAACAATGCAGTGCAAACAGCCGCAGACACATTACCAATTGATGTACAGGTTATTATTGGAAAAATTTTTCAACATTTTTATATTTACACAGTTCGAGTCCATGCCCTTAAAGAATTTTGCGAATTTGTAAATATTGAATACAAAACCGTGTTAGGACATTCTAAAACTCGCTGGTTGTCTTTATTTCCTGCTCTAACTCGACTCATAGATATGTTTGATGGTTTAAAATCATATTTTCTTTCAATTGACAAATGTCCAATTTTAATAAAAGATTTTTTTAATAATCCATTGTCATATTTAATTCTAATTTTTTTACAAATTCAATGTGAGTTATTTTTTACATGTATAAAAAGTGTAGAGGCCAAAGACATTTCAATAATTGAAGTTAAATATTATGTTGAGTCTATTACTAAAAAAATTGAATCTCGTAAAAATGAAAATTTTTTTACATCTAAAGAACAAGAAGTATTAAATTCATTAAGAGATGAAGCAGTATTATCTGAAAACACATATATCAAATACCGTAATACATTTTATGACACCTGCTTAGAATATATAAAAGAATGGTCGAATCCCACTCTAAGTAAATTTGATGGTATAACGTGGATTACGCTTAAAAACATTGATGATGATTTTAACTGGGTTAATATTCAAGCTACTATTGAATTAATAAAAAATATAATTCCAAATAAAAATTTAATTAATGAGGCTCACTTATTTGATGAATTTACTATGATTAAAGAATCTGTAAAACACAATGAACATATTCAATCTTTAAAAACCTTATCAGAAAAGTGGACATATATTTTTAAATCAATGAATAATAATAGTATAGATGGTTTTTTTCCAAATTTTAAAATAATAGTCGAGTTTATAATATGCATACCAGGTTCAAATGCAAATGTTGAACGAATTTTCTCAAATATGAATAACTTATGGACGGATGAAAAAAATAGAATGGAAATAAAAACAGTAAAAGCAATGTTGATAGTGAAGACATTTTTAAGGAAACCTGTACAGAGTTCCATGACTTTTTAATTGGAAATCAATCGTTATTAAAAGAAATTCATTCTTCAAATAAATATAATAATATATTATGATTATTAACAACCAGTTAGTTTTTTTTTAAGTTTAAATTAGGTAGTTTAAGTATAGTGTATTCATATTTTATAAAGTTGAATGTGATAATTTTTAAGATTTTGTTCCTATTGGCTAGGTAATGCCAAAAAAAAAAAAAATCTAAAACTGTCCCGTCCCGGGTTTTAGTAATACCTCCGAACAGGTACTAAACGATAAATACTGAAATACCTACTAATAACTTAATCTGGTCTTTATCGTGACTGATATACGATATACCACAATAACTTATCTAGTTGTCTAGCAATTGCCTTATTTTATCGAATCGTTATCTTTACCCTTAGTTAGCTTGTGACTTGTGTAAAATATTATTTAATAAAATATAAATTTGACATAATATACAGCCTGTGTAAAATAAAAAAAAATGTTTTCAAACAAGTCAATTCATGGCATTTGATTAAAAATACTAGAAAATGAAAAAGCAAAATATGACCTTAAAAATTAAAAACGTCAAAAAATGCAAAAATATGCAAAATAAAAGTTTCATAGATGGATTCGTAGTTACATAATTCAAATTATGTACCTTCAAAGCTATGTCTTACAATCACCAAAAAAAATGCACTTTCCTATAAATTCACAGCCCTACTGATGAATATAACCTTCCAAAAATTAATAATTCAGTAAAAGGATGGCATAATGGCTTTTCGTCCATATTAAATGCTATTCACCCTAACATTTCGAAATTTATAGCCCTACAAAAAGAAGAAAAACTGAACCGTCTGAAAATGGTCCAATTTTGCACTGGAGCAGAAACCCCTAGAAAACGAAAGAAATATAATGACACCAATGAGAGAATAAATACAATATGTAAAACATTTAATAATAGAACATTTGATGATTATGTATCTGGGATAGCTCATAACTTATAATTATTTTCACATATTATTTTTTAAAACTTATAATTGTTGTCATTTATATTATTTTTACACTTATTATTTTTTTTTTTTTATAATTATTGTCACATATATTAAATTCAAAATTATGACCAAATATTTTTTTTACATAAAATACATATTATTTTGAAAATGACTAATTTACCAAACGACCGATTTTAAACGACCAATTTCATACGACCAATTGACTGTAACCCTGTTTTCTTATCTTACGTAAAAAAATGGAGTTGTCATTTTGAACCATTCAAAATTTTTCGATGGACTCAACTATTAGATATTCCTTCTTGGGTAGACGTTCAAGAAAGTATTCAATATTTATTTAAAAATAAAAAACTCAACCTGGATTCGAACATAGATGAGGATAAATTATTTGATGAATATTATCATGTAGCTCATGTGATACAAGTTAAAATTATAGAATGGAAACATTGTTCAAAAAGTCACAGAAAAATGGTGTGATGTATTTAAAATACTAGAAAAAAATCAAATTTCTTTCAACAACTTCTCAGTAATTATTGAATACTTGTTGGCTATTCCTGGAAAAAATGCATCTGTAGAAAGAATATTTTCATTAACAAATGTATTGTGGACAGATGAAAAAAATCGTTTTAATGTCGAAACTATTAGATCAATAATTATTGCAAAACAGCACTTTAAAAACATAACTTGTTCACAATTTTATGAATTTCTTTTGAAGCACCCAAAATTGTTAAATTCAATAAGTTCTTCAGAAAAAATACGAAAAAATAGTAGAAAGTGTGGAAGAAGGAATACTTTAATTTTAATATTTAAAAGTACATTTTTTAATTGTTTAAAGAATTATAATAGTTATGAAATTTAACATTATGTTGTTTAATAAAAAATAAAAATAAAATATTCCTAAATATTTAAACTCTTATAGCTATATTCATAGATCACACTAAGTGGAAATTTAGTGTGAACTTAGTTAAAACCATAATTTTGATATTCATTAACATACCTAAGTAAATCTTAAGTAAATTGTTAGTAAAATCCTAAAGTTAGTAAATAAATAGTAAATTAGTATTCATAAATAGGAATTAACTGTTAACCCTACGTTAGGCGCGTCGACATTTGTTATGTGGTTGGGCGCGTGGGGGACAGTTGTCAACCATAAATAAATTATTGATTAAAATTAGAAATATTAATAATTTATTACTTTTTTTATTATTAAACGTCAAAATTTACATTATTTATTTATAATTATTTTGTTACTTATGATTAGAAAGATATAAATAGCTTATACATTTTTTTTTTATAGTACACAATTTTTACATATGTCTTTTAAATGGTCACCGCACATCCACTTCTTACACTTACAACACCACCTTCTGGTAGTTTTATCACGTGCTCGTCCACAATCATAACATCGACCTCTGGATCCATCTGGTCTTTCTGTCTCTATAGCTACCGTATTCTTTTCTCCTAACAGAATTTTTGCACGTCTTCGAAGTTCAATTGGAAGTGTTTCTATTGTAGATCTAGATTGAATTTGTGGTTTTATTAGTTCCCACGACAAGTCTTGTAAAAAGTCGATCCTTTTTATTTTTATATTTTCCGTGTGATTAGCTTTATAAATACATAGTGCATTTATTGCAGCCACGTTCAAAAGATTATAAAATATAACCATTGGCCAGCGTTTTGTGTTACGTGCTACATTATAATTTTGACAATATTGATCAACAAAATCAACACCAGTTTTAGTCCTATTATAGAATGTAATTATATCTGGTTTTTTTTGTCACCTGTTTCTTCGTCTATTGCATCATCATGATGCATAGACGAGATTGCTAAAACCGTTTTATTTTTTTTTTGGACAATATGAAACCAATGTACATTCTTTTTGGAATCCAAATACTGAAGACGTTTCAACTCGTTGTTTGTTTGGTAAAAATTCTTTTGGAATTTCTCGTTTATTTTTACGAACTGTGCCTACATATGTAAGTTTTTTTTCTTTCAAACTGATAATCAAAGGCATACTGGTAAACCAGTTGTCACCCGTAATATTTCTATTTGTTCCAAAAATAGGTTCAACTAATCGCAAAACTACATCTTGAGAAGCATTACTAATTTTGTATGGTCCGTCGAGTTGTACACCAAGATAGGTCTCTAAATTTAAAGTATAGACAGTTCTAGGATCAACTAGAGCAAATGTTTTTATGCCATATTTGGCTGGTTTACTCGGAATATATTGCCTAAATGGACATTTTCCTCGAAAAGCTAATAGCTGCTCATCTATGGTCACATATTCACTGGGGCAGTAATATTTTTGAAAATTATCAACCATCAATGTAAAAATATCTCTAATAGGAGCTAATTTGTCAAACTGTTTACGAACCGCTCGATCATGAATATCATCAAACCGTAAACATCTTACAAGAAAACGAAATCTTTTTTCACTCATAGTCAAATAACATGACTCCATTCCATTTCCTTTTGAATTGTCCCAAAGTTGATGTATATTTTTACGGGAGCACCTAAAGGATCCTATTTGGTATAATAGTCCAATAAAGGCTCTAATTTCTGTTACGCATGTAAGCCTCGCGTCTCTACTTCGCTGAAATTTGTCGCGGATTGATTCAATATAAATATTTGTACAATGTGTTATAATTCTAGTAATATTATCGTCAATAAATAAATTTAAAATTTCAATTTGAGACTTTTTTCCACGTGCTTCTCTTCTAGGGCCAGGAAGATGGGTTATTATATTATGTGCACGTGTACGAACATTTATAGGAGGTTTTATTTTACACCACTTTGTTTTACCATCTTTTCCTATGTAAAAATTATCGGCATTTTCACGGACCTCGCCTATCTCGGAATCAGTTGCCTCTTCTTCAGAATTGGTATCGTGATCACTTCTAAGTACAATATCCTCATCTGAATCACTATCCTCTCCAAAAGATTCTTCGTCACTACTAAAATCATCGAACCAATTTTGAATTATATTTTCGTCTAACGTCCTCTCAAGTCTCAGTCTTTTATTATTTGACATATTAAACTAAATAAATAAAAATGTGAACAAAATATTACCCAACTATTGATTTTATATTGTTATTTATTATATATTTTTACCTGAGAGATTCCGAATATTTTATAGCAAAGAAAGTCGCGTGGTGGACACTGTCACCCAATACGATAAATAAATTTATATAACAGTTCCGAATAACAGCACTTCGGTAAATAAGTCAAAATACGTTTCACGTATGTCTAAATGAGAGGTACTAAAGATAACAAAGTCGTAAATTAAATTCGATAAGAATAATCTAATTTTAAAATATACTGGGTGACATTTGTCAACCGCGCGCCTAACGTAGGGTTAAGTTAGAAAATTCTTAGGGAATAATTAGTAAAAGGTTAGCAAGCTCTGGTGTTCACTTAAGCCACCTTATCTTTTGAATTTTGCATTAATTTAGCAAAAATTTGATTGATACCTCTAAGAAAAGTATTATATTTTTATGTTGAATTATATTAATTACATTTATTTAAATTAACTTTGAAAGTAAAATGGATGATTTTGTGGATTTTGATGACAATTATGGGTTTATAAACGAACCAGTTCAAATTAGAGCTAGGAAAGTATATAAAAGAAATAAGTCAGACCCTTTGGACGTTTATTCGAATTATGAGTTTTTTAGAAGATTTCGGTTCACTAAAGAAATTTTTTCAAATATTTTAATGCCTATGATATTTCCTGAAGATGATCAAAATGTTAACTTAGATATGAGAGGATTACCCATAACTAATTCATGGAAACTTCTTACGGCATTAAGATTTTATGGAACAGGATGCTACCAAGTAATTTTATTAAATACAATTTAAACATTTATATTGAAGTAATGCAATCGCATTATTATTTAACTTAGTTGGTCAGTAGTGATATGTTTGAATTAAGCCAACCGACAGTCAGTCGTATAGTTAAAGATATTTCCTTGAGAATAGCTAAGAATCTAAGAACATGGGTTAAATTTCCTCAAGCCGACCAAATAGAAATAATTAAAAGGAAATTTTATGAAGTTGCTCGATTTCCCGGTGTTACCATGGCTATGCACCATGGCCGGTGTACCCATATACCAATTAGTAGTCCAGGTGGTGAAAATTCTGAAGTATTCCGTAACAGAAAAGGATGGATGTCCTTTAATGTTCAGTTAATAGTGGGGCCTGATATGGAAATTTATGATGTAGTTGCCAGATGGCCCGGGTCTGTGCACGATTCAAGAATTTTTCAGAATTGTAGAGCTCTAGAGTTGATAGAAAACAGGTAAATTTATATGATAAATTGTAAATTATTTTATTAAATTTGGAAGTTTTTATAATCAAATATTTTATACTTAAAAATAACAATTTTAGAACTGTCCAAGGCAGTGGTGACTCGAAGGAGGTAAATTTGAATCACGTGATTCACAGAAATGTTATGGGTGGGTGGGTGTCCTATGGTTGGAAAAGGTAACTTGAAGTATTTTTAAAGGTTTGTAGTTTGCAATTAAATTAGATGTTCAATGTTCAATTGTATATTATTATTGTATGTGTACTCAGTGTAGTCGTACAGTAACAAAAACCCAGGAATTGAATATAAACAATATTATATTTATTAATTTAAAGAAATTATCGATGAAAGACGTTAGTTAAAATAGTAGGTTATTATTATATAAAATAGTTGTTACTAGGATGTTATCTAATATGGGTAATAATTTTATTGTTTATAATATTTATGTCATACGTATATTATACGGGTATTGGGGAACGTATGGTTATTTATAAATAGTCTGAATATTTTTATAAATAAAATGATATCTGCTTGGTATTTTGATAGTCCACTTCGTGTTCATTGGCGGATCAGAAAATATGAGTGAATGTGTTTGATTCTTATTTAGTTATTTGTTCAATGTCTACCGGTAGGCACTAGGCTAGGCAGCGTGATTTATGAATCGTAATCCGCAGAACTGTACTTGTTAATTCTTTTAAGACTTTAAGTTCATCATTTTACCCACGTTACCTATATTATACTTTTACATTTTAAAATAATATACGCTATGGATGAAACAAAATGTGCGTGTGGTAAGATTAAGACGTTAATGAACTTGACAAACAGGAACAGGCATTTAAAGGCTTGTAAATTGAAAAACCTTAAAAAAACGCAAGATATCAAATCTTTTTTTTCACCACATTTAAGTAAGTACCTATTGGTAAGTATTACATGTTAAAAATTACAGAAATATTATGAAACCTAATTTACAGGGATTTGCAACATATATTATTTTTTATTGTCTTTATGATTTATTAGTAGGGTAGAGGACTTTTAGCATTTGAATATTTGTTTAACACAGTAGCACAGTCACAAAAATAGCAGAGTACGAAAAAATACCTCTCATGTTTTCACAAAGCTAGTTTTTATTTTGTATATAAATGCATATTTTACTTTTTTTTATTATAAGGCATATTTTACACTTTAATAGTAATTAGTTTTATATTAAATTACTGTTGTTTTATTTAAGGAGGATCTACATGCCCAGAGAATAATGAATCTGTTGATGCATCAAATGTAGAATGTATCTCAATAAATGATTCTACTCAGTGTGCTGGTAAGTAATATTTAAATTGTCAATTAATTTGTATTCCTTTATTTTATATTTTTTATGCTTTGTAGTTTTGTGCTAAATTACTATTGTTTTATTTAAGGAGGATCTACATATATAGAAGTCAACAAATATGCAAATGATCCAGCTTTGATTCCTCAATATGTGTCAAGTTCATTATTAAGTTATCTTGTTGACTTAGGACCTTGTCAGCCATTACCCAATGAATTAATTGGTAATACATTTCCTGTTAAGACAGACTCTATGGGTAGAAGCCGTTCTTTCCACGAATCATATTATTATATTAAAGAAACTGTAAATCAATTACCAACAAAAAGATTATGGCTTTCCTACTCTCCTTCTTCTGACCGAATATATTGTTATTCTTGTAAGTTATTTGGATTTACTAAAGCCAAAAAATCAGTCATGGCCAATGGATCAAATGATTGGACAAACCTCAATAGAAATATAAAGAATCATGATTGCAGCACTGAACATTTGGAATCTGAAATTAGTCGGGGATTGTACCAAAAAAATTATAGAATTGATTTGCATATAATGGAAAATGCAAATAGAAATGTTGCTGAGAATCGAGAAGTTCTTCGTGTCATCATTGAAATTATAATATTTACTTCACGTCAGAATATAGCCCTTAGAGGACATGATGAAAAGTTAACTTCAAACAATAGAGGTAATTTTTTAGAATTACTGAGCTTCTTAATCATCATAATGCTGTTTTAAAAATACACTTAGATAAATTAAAAAAAAAATAAATAAATAGACTTACTTTTTTATCACAATTAAGTCAAAATAAAATTCTTAAAATTTTGGGAGAATTAGTAAGATGCTCAATTTTAACTAGAACTAAAAAAGCTGGATTGTTATCAGTCATTATTGATACAACCAATGATGTCGCAAATATTGAACAGTTTTCATTTATTATAAGATTTGTTAATATACATGGTGCTATTGAAGAAAGGCTTGTCGCATTAGAGGCTGCAGCTGATGGGACTGGAAAAGGATTGTATGAAAAGTTTTGTGAAATAACAGAGAAACATAACATTGATTGGAAGAAAAACTTATGTGCGCAGGCTTACGATGGTGCTGCTGCAATGCAAGTAACTTATTCAGGGTTACGTACATTTATTCAATGCGAAAACTCAAAGGCAATTTATGTATGGTGCTTTGCACACTTATTAAATCTAGTTGTGGTTGATAGCTGTGACTCTTGTAGTGACACAAAAATTTTTTTTGGTCACTTGCAATCAGTGATTGAATTCATGAGGGCTAGAAAAAGAACTGCTGTGTTTATTGAATGTCAACATGATTTATATCCAGATGAACGGATTTGTCGTATTAAAAGTTTTTCAAATACGAGATGGACATCTCATGATCGTGTAATTAATGTTGTATACAAACGATTTAAAGCATTATTAAAATCACTAAATATTATGGAATCATTCAATGATAGAGTAACGTCTTCAAATGCTAGTATATTTAAAAATATTTGTTCAACATTTAGTTTTGTTGTAACATTAATTTTTATGAAAAAAGTTTTTTTCGTTCACCACACCACTATCCAACTATTTACAGTCAAAATCACTGGACTTTATTGAGGCATTAAGACTTGTATATAACGCAAAAGAAAATTTACTATTAATGCGCTCTGACATCAAATATAAACAAATTATAAATGAAGCCAAACAATTTTTTGAAGAACATGATCTGCCTGAAAAGGACTTTAAAACTATTAGATCGAAAAAACGGAAGAGGCAAATTGATGAAGATGAAAATACAAAAGAAGTAAATTTAAATTCACCATTTGAAAAATATAGAATAAACACATATTTTATGTCTTTGGATAAAATAACAACATCATTTATATCACGATTCAGTGGGGCTCAAAATATTTTAAAAGACTTAGCTTTACTGTCACCTGAGCGTCTTATTGAATTTGGAAAATATCCTGAGCAAGAGTTACCAAACAATTGCTTTAATTATGTTGCAGAATGGATAGATGGTATATCATTAGAAAATTTAAAAAATGAATACAAAGTGTTTAGTACTAGTGTAGTATCTTTGCATGATGGAAATAAATTTCCGGCCAATCTCACAACACATGCATTATTGATGAAACAACATCAGAATTAAACCCAGAAACCTTACAAACCAGTGAATCGGAAATTGACCATGATGAAAGCGAATCAATATGTTTCAATAATACTTTTACTGTATCCAGTATTTTACATGTTTTAACAAGTTTTGATTTAGTATCTGCATTCCCAAACTTATATCTGGCTTACAAGGCATTAGGAACAGTACCAGCATCTTCAGCATCAGCCGAACGAAGCTTTTCTAAGGTATATTAATTTTAAAATATTTATATTAATGTTTATTGCAAATTGTAATAACTGTAAACTATGAGTAAAGATTATTTATGATTGATGACACACTATTTGATTTACATCTAGGTAAAATTAGTAAAGACGAGACTACGCTCAACAATGGGTGAAGAACGACTTGAAAGTCTCATTCTTTTAAGTTGTGAAAAGGATATAGATATAAATATTGAAGAAGCTATAAACAGATTTGGTTGTTCTTCGGATTTACTAAAATCACACCTTATGTTTAAATAAATAGTAATTTCATAATTTAGTTGAGTTATTTACTTTATTTTATTATTCCAAATGCCATTATTTAGATAAAAAAAAAAAAATTATATTAAAATTTAGTGATGTAAGTATGACCAAAAATGAATTGTCTTAAAATTTTCAAAAACTAGGTACAGTGCATATAAAATGTATTAATTGAATTTTTGTTATAGAAAAAATTTTCAAAATGCGAGTCAAGAAAAAAAAAGTTCAAGCCGCCACTGGTCCAAGGTATATGTGTAGCTGATGGCGGTTATTCACAGACACAGTTTATATATACCCCACATTCTAATCCTATTACAAATGCACAAAAGAGATACAATTATGCTCACATTAGAACAAGGAATGTGGTTGAATGTGTCAATGGTTTATTAAAAAGTCGATTTCGTTGCCTCAGTCGTAAATTAGGAACTGCGACTACAACATCGAGTAATATCATAGTTGCATGTGTAATATTACACAATATTTGTATTAAATATAAAATAGACCTGGATTTTGATGAAGATGAATCACAGTTTCAACCAGAAACAGTCGATGCAGAAGTATTTGTTGATGGTGGAAATGGATTCAATATAAGAAACTCTTTTATAAATAGACACTTTAACTAAACTTATAGATTAGTAGATATTTTAATAAAATAAACATTAACATAAATTAATAAATAACATTTTTATAAAAAAGTAACACTATACATTTTTAATTACAATATAATAATCAGTATTTTTATCACATAAAATTAATATAAGAAAATTAAAATAAGGTTTAACATTAATAGTATAAGTTAGTAGGTTACCATACCTATACATATATTTGCATTTTTTTTATTGCATTTTATATTATATTATATTAATATTGTTATATTTTTTTCAAATACATATCACATTTGTTATTTATTAATTTTCACTTGCATATTAAAAAAAAATAAGTTATTTAGGAACATTTAGTTATTTTAGTCTATAGGTATAAAAGGTATTTTAAATATACTTAAAATTATTTATTTTTATTTATTTTAATATTTACATAATAATAAAAAAGTTAATAACATATTTACAATAGACTTACTGATTAATTTTATTTTTATATTTTTGCTTTGCTAATAAAAGCTTTAGGTTGGCCTCTTCTAAGTTAATAGCATGAATAATAGCATCTTGTTCTATTAATAATTCTTGTCTTTTGATCCTAACTTTTGACTCTTCACTAAGCGCTTCAAGTCTAGCTTTGTCAAAAGTAGGATCATTATTTAAAGAAGCGGTTCCTGAAAAGAAATATAAATATAAAATATGTTCATTTTTAGATAGCTTACACATTGTCTACTTGTTTTTTTAAACACTTTTTTGGGATTATTTGTAATGCGTTCATCTTCGTCGTTTATATCTAAAAATAAAGAATTGAGTACTTACAGTAAGTTTTTTTAAGTGCATAGTGAATATTTAAATGAATTCAAACCTTCTTCATGTTCACGAGTTAAATTAATATGCTCTTTAGCAGCTATTTCAACATTTTGATCATCTGTCAACACAGAATAATCATAATCTGAAAACAATCATTGGTATATCAGCATAAAATGACTATTTTACATAAAAACAAATTTAAACAAGAGTATTATTATTATAATAATAATAATAATGTTTATTGCAACAGTGAAAATTGTATACATTTTATAAATACTTAATTTATATACATTGCGCTTCCCCCTATAAGCCTAGCTTGTGCTGGGGGAGCGGTCTTTATCTTAATATTACATAATGAAAATTATTTAAAAATATTACATTAGGTAGAATTGATTATAAAATAAACTGTAACTAAATATAATTAGAATAAAATAAAAATATAAAACAAAGATAATTATGATGTTTACAAGACGGTATGGATAAAACACTATAAATTTAAATTCAGATGTAAAACATGCCATTTGAATGACCTTAGACTAGAAAAATCGTTTACATTAATATTTAATTTTTGACATAGTTTTAGACCCTTGTATAAACACTTTTTTGACCAAATACTTTATTATAAATGGGTAGACTTATATTAATATTATTACTGTATCTTGTATCATGATCATGATCTAGGAAGGGAATTAAATGTTCATGTTTATAAAGTCCAATAAGAGTAGATAAATTAAAAATAAACTTAAAATTATTAACTTTTAATTCATTATATATAAATTTAGTATTGCATTCAGTATCTATTTGCATAGATAAATTTAATAAATATTTAATAATGCAATTTATAGTAGTTATTAATCTGGATAAATGATTATTAAATGTTCCTCCCCATATTGAGATACCATACGAATAAATTGACTGTACCAAGGATAAATAAATTATTCTTTTATATGAATTATTAAAAATATATCTTACATCTTTAAATATGAAAAAGAATTTATGTATAATATTGTTCACATAATTAATATGATTATTCCATTTTAGTCTGTAATCAATAGAGCTAGGATTTTGGTGACTTTTGCATTTTTTTTCTTTAAGTGCTATACAATTCTAACCAAAAACTAAATTTTTTTCGTGATTTAACAATGAAGAATATGTAATTTTTATTTTGCATTTTTTTGCATTTTTTGCATTTTTTGTGTTAATTGCATTTTATTGCATTTAGAGGTCATTTTTACGTAATATTACAAATATTACGTTCATTTTGTGTATTTTAACTAATTTTTGTTTATTTTAAGCTTTTTTAATACGTGTTGTAAAGGTTATCCCAATTAGTACCTATAGGCAATTACCTACCTAAGAGTAAGTAAGATAAACATATCGAACGAACCCAAAACTATATAGGTATACAATAGTAGCTTTAGTAGTCGTATTCGTACCTATATGGTTCTACACCGATCTGTAAACTATTGTATACTGAACAAATAATATTACGACTAATATTAAAAATTAATATTAAACCTTCAAGGGTTCAAAGTTTTAAAAAAAAATATCTGCTATTCTGGACGGTGAAAATACAAGTAGAGATGGTATTCCGGAAGACCTAACTTTAAATGATATGGTTCATTTCAAATATGTCCCTGTTACTTCTGTGGACGTTGAACGAAGTTTTTCTTCATATAAAAACATTTTATCTGACCGCCGTCGCAGCTTCCTGTTTGAAAATCTTAAGAATCATCTAATTGTGCAATGCAATAATATGTGTACAGGTAAAAAAATATGACATATTTTTCATTAATTTATTTTAATATATGATTTTATTGATTTTTCAGAATAATTATACCAGGAAGCGGTTGAATTCACAAGTCAAATTTATACCTATTTTATTCATAAATCATAATTATTAATTAATATTTTAAAAATAAATTTTTTCACTCATCTAAGTACATTTTTTGGTCATTTTTTAAGTTCATTTTTTAGAGTTTTTAGGTCATTTTTGCATTTTTGTGTATTTTTTAGGTCATTAAAATCCTAGCTCTAGTAATCAATAATTAAGCCAAGATATTTTAATTCTTTTACTTGTTCAAGTATAATGCATTTTGGTGTACATTTATTAATCAAAATTGAATTACATTCTAAAGAATGAACCTTTATTATATTTGTATATATAGTGTTATAATCTTATGTTGTTCAAGATATAATATAATTATTATCTATCGCGTTATTCCGAGACCAAGTTCGACGACCTTTGTACAGATTAAGCTCGGCAAGTTCAACAGTCGTCCCCTCCTCTCTTGCCTGTTGTATTGTTCTTCCGCGACCGTCGTACGAGACGTCGCCTTTGTCGCGTGTGCGTCGTTTTTCATTGTGGGCCATTTTGTGCCATTTTTGTGTCATTCGGCATCGTTGACGTAGTTTTATTAAAAAACATTTGCGGACCGTTTCTTTAATTATACCTTTTTTTTTATATCCTGTCGTGCGGGATATCGCCACTGTTGTGCGTGGTGCGTGGGCGCATTTATTCGTGTTTTGGCCGTGTGAGCCGTTGATGCTTGATACCGCGTATTAATGCTTATTTATTAATTGCAAGATCCCTGCATCGTCTAAGGTATTATTATTGTGTCGTTGTGCGGGACGTCATCTTTACTTTTCGTCTCGTCCCTTGCTCCATTACGAGTACGTGAAATACGTAATAAAAATATCCCGCAAATTAGTGTGTCAATGACCTGGCGCCTGTCACCTAAAATAGAGTGATATCGGATCCAGTAATTAAGCGCAGCAAGTCTGGTGGTCACACTGCGAGGGAATCAGCCGTCGGCGGAGATTAGCAGCTACTTACTGGTATCGTTATTTTTGTGGTTATAACGGACGAGGTACGGGTAAGTTTCCTCCGTTATTACCAACAGTTGCTAATGTCGACGTATATTCGGATACGTCGAGACGCGAAGTTATTACCGCCCGTTCAAGGGTTAGGTAAAAGAGAAAAAATTAACAAAGTTGTTTATCTTTACTCGGGCGCGAAACGCCGAAAGAAATCACAGTTTTTATTGACAAACAAAATTATAAATATGGTTTAAAAACAAAAAGATGTCGTCGGCAGACGTAGTTCGGATGAACATGAAAGTCACGTGAAGGGGCGCGTATCGTACAAGAGTTCGCGAACGAGCAAGGAAATCGAAACGACTTGTTCATAGGAACGGCGCGAGCGAAGAGGCTCGTACGAAATCGCCTCACGGGCGACGTGCCGGCGATGAGAAGTAGTCGTGCGCGGAGGGGGGCACAGTCGCGACAGTTCGGGCGATGACAACATAACATAAAATAAATATACAAATACAAAATATAATATAGAGACAAACTAGGGTTGGCAAAACTGCTCTCGCGAAAGCGAGTGGTGATACCGGCCGTATCGCCACATTTTGTTTACATACTATCCGTGATAACAGTGATATCGATCATTATTATTATTTATTATTGATTGTCAGTTATATTATTTTTCTATTTATTTTATTTGGGCGCCCGTATTTTTATTATTCATAATATTGTGTCTGTGTATTTTATATGACGAGTGTTACAATATATATTTATAGCACGACGGTGCACATAAATTAATAGTTTATTCGTTATAATATTGGTCACCCACTCCATGTACGATAGCTTCCTATATAGTCTGGGTTTTTATTAGCTTACCATCCTTGGCTAACCGCCTTAAGTAGGAGCCTGGTGGTACATGTGTATTGAAAAAAATATATTTAGACTTCGATAAATTTAATTTTAGTTTGTTTTTGCAAAACCAAGTATTAATATTATCTAGGGTTTTATTTGCTTCAGAATACAAGGTATCTATAGTTCGTTCCGATATTAAAATTGATGTATCATCAGCAAAACTTAATATTTCTGTATTAAAATTTGTTTCTATACTTAATAGATCATTTATAAAAATTATGAATAATAAGGGGCCTAGTACTGTGCCTTGTGATATTTTCAAAGTGTCACTATAATGATCATTAAGTTTAACTTTTTGGGTTCTATTGCTTAGAAAGGATTTTAATAAGTTATTTGGCAGTCCACGAATACCTGCGTTTTCTAATTTTAATAGTAATAAATTATGATCAACACAATCAAACGCTTTATGTACATCAAGGAAAATACCCATAACTTTATAATTTTTATTAATATTTTTTCTTATAAAATTATCAACATTGAAAAGAGCATCCGTAGTGGATAACCCTGGTCTAAAACCTAATTGTTGCTTAGAAAAAAATTTATTTTTATTTAAAAAAATCAAACATTCTGCTTTTGTTGCATTTTTCAAAAATTTTAGAAAGAGTTATAGATAATGATATCGGCCGATAATTTCCACATAATAATTTATCACCCCCTTTGAATAATGGAATTACAATACATTTTTTAAAATTATGAGGATATACATCAGTTTGTAGAGATTTATTATAAATAATTGATAAAGGTAAGGATATAGAATTAGAAATGTTTTTAAGTATGTAATTTGATAATTCATTTTCGTAAAAAAATGTATTATTTTTTATTTTATTTATGTGATTTATAATTGCTTCATTACTGATTGGTTTAAAAAATGAACATTCATTAATGATTTGATTATCATTAACAAATAACGTATCATGGTTTACGTTTTCTATTTCTAAATTATTTCCAACATTTACATAAAATTCATTTAACTCGTTACAGATTTCTTTTTTTGATTCGGTAATTAAACCGTCTTTCTTTATTATCTTATTTATATTACATACTTTAGTTTTATTTGATTTTCCAATTACCTCATTTATAATGTTCCATACTTGTTTATTATCTGACTGAGCGATTAATAATTTATTTTGATAATAAAGTTGTTTTGATTTCCTAATTAAATCATACAATAAGTTTCTATACATATTATACAATTTTTTAAAACTTATATCAAAGGGTCTTGATTTTAATTTGGCAAATAATTTTTCCCTGTTTCGGATTGAAGTTATTATTCCGTTAGTAATCCAATCTTTTAGTTTTATAATTTTTTTAGGTTTGTAGCTATTTACAGAGAAGGTAGAGTGATAAATGAATTCTGTTATTTTGTTATTTAAAATTTCAACCATATTGTCTACATTTTCGTTATCTAAACAGGAATACCAATTTTCTGTGCTGATTAATAAGTTTAAGTGAGTAAAATTTACCTTATTTTTATTTAAATTTTGACAAGTATTTATATCAGTATTAACTTTATCAGATAAAATCAATATTGTAGCATAATGATCAGTTATGTCACATTTTAATATATATGAATTTATTTCATTAGTATCGACATTTTTAATAAATATGTGATCAATGCAAGATTTAGAGGATTCAGTGACTAGTAAAATTATTAATACATGTTATAAATCCATTTGCTGCCAAAATGTTTTGATACTCATTATTAATATTTGAATTACCCAATATATCAATATTAATATCACCGCAAATAATACTTGGACATTTATTGTTATTATGAGATAAGAACGAGTTTAAACTTTTAATAAATATTTCTAGATTATCGTTCGGTGATCTATATATACAAGTTAATGATACAATTTTTTCATTTAATTTAATTTTAAGAAATATTGAGTTACAATTTAATAGTACTTGATTTTCCATTTGAAGTATACTTAGGAATTCTTTAATAAAAACTGTAACTCCGTCACTGTTATTTAGTGTTCCTAAAGAATTAAAAGATTTATAACCATTTAAAGTATATTCAAGGTCATTTAAAGCCATGTTTCACATAGAATAATAATATCAAAAAGATTTTTAATTGAGCTAAGTAACATTGCAAGTTGATCAAAATGAGCGTTAATACTTATAATATTAATTTGAAAAATTGAAAATTCATTATTATTTAAGGGGATATCAGCTATGGAATCTACATAACTAGAGTTAATATTATTTACATTTAATATTGCATCTATATTTAATATATTTTTATTGATTTAAGAGTTTAAAAATTAATTTTATAAATATATTTATATTTATTTTCTACGTAGGAAATAAAAATATACTAACTATAGTTTTTCAATGTCTTGAGGAGATTTAATTTTTATTATTTTGGAGTCTTCATTTTTCCTCACAAGAATATCCGCATTCGATAGCCAAACAAATTTATATAATTTTTCTTTCGCAGCGGATCTTGTTTGTGCAAAAAGTGCTCTTTTAGATTTTGTAATACGCTCATTAATGAATATTTTTTCTTTCGGCCAACTATTAATTAATATATCTGCTGTCAGTTTCAATGATTTTCCATTACGAATTAGATTTTTGCGCATATCAAGTGTTGCTAATTTTGCGGTAATAATATTATGCTTTGATGTAAAGGAGTTAATTCTATAGGCTTCAATTACTTTTAATTCTGTGTTAGTTTTATTCCCGATTTCTTCTATTATAGAAATACAATCTTCGTTAGTGGTTTTAGGTATACCCGTTACGTCCACTGATATTCCTATCAGAATTTTATAGATTGTGTTGTTATATTTCATCGATTTTACTTTTCAGTACGGAAACTTCATCTGTTAGTCGTTTGTTTTCTGCTATTATTTTTTCATTTACTTGTTTAATAATTTTCAATTCTCACGATGTTATCAATTTTATTATTAAAAGTATCAAACTGTGAACTCATAAAGGATACTGACTTAATAAGTTCCTCGATTTTTTTTTCCATTGAGTTTCCTGTTATAGCTGTAATTTCATTTGTATGAAATTTTGGAGATTTGGGTGTATGTGCTTTACAATCAGTACACAAATATCTCGATTTTGTATTATTAGTCATTTTTTTAAAACTTTGTTCGGTATAGCCTGTACAATAGAAATGTAATATATTTTTACACATAGAACATTCGAGTATATCTTCTTTGTGTGAAGATGTCTCAAGACATTTAACGCACTTAAACACCATTTTAATAGGTAAAAAATATTAAGGTATTAAAATAAATTTAATCAAGAAAATTAAAACTGGTAACGTAACGTAAAACAGTGAAACACAACCTACTCAGACGAAGTTCAGATAAGATTATATTAATGTATTTCTATAGATTACTTTGTAAAATAATATCCAAATTCTCTGGTGTTGGTGATGCCATATCTCTTCTTAATGCATCTGAATCATGAACACCATGAATTTCAACATCAGTTATTTTTGTCAAAAACTGATCAATAACTTCACTTGCTATATTGGAACATGCTACTTCTTCTGGCCCACCGCCAGTTTTTTTCTACTTCGCTTTTCTGCACAGAGCTCTGCTTTTTTTGCATTTTTTCTATTTTCCCTACATTTTCTAAGGTTAGTAGTAGTACGTTATTACAATCATAAAATATCATACGTTAAACAAAAATTTCACTTATTACACTATGTGTTGCACTAATTAAATAGCTTACAGTAATGTTTAACGAAGCAGCATTGAATTCATTTGTGACTATTCTCCAGTATTTAGTTTATTGTGCTACTTGTACAGCTCCCTTGTGCTTATTTTCTAATACATTTCTGTATTTATATAGTAGGCTATCAAGCAAATTTAATTCATCAGCTTGAAAAACCGGGTTTCTTTTAATTACTTTTTCAGACATTTTTCAAACTTTTAAATAAAAATGAAACTCAAAAATAAGATAACAAAATAATATTATTTCTTGATAAATAATTTAAGCGGGAAAAGATAAATTTCAGTGATAACACAATGATAACAAGAAAAATGTATTTAATCTCCCTGATAATAGCAATTAGAAAATTCTTAGGTATAATATTTGCTTAGTATATACTTTACTGAGTGAATTATAAGAATTTTCTATGAATACGATGTCGTTTAAAAATCTAATATTTCACTTAGTAAAGTATATACTAAGTTGTAGTTAAATGCAATCTATGAATATAGCTATTATTATTTAGGTTATTTACTCAAAAATGGTAAAGTAATAAGATAATTAGCCATATTCATAGATCGTACTAAGTCAACACTTAGTGAAAACTTAGTTTAAATAATTATTTTAATATTCAAAAAATAATTTTAGTAAATACTAAGTATATTCTTAGTAAAATCTAAAAGTTAGTAAATCAGTATTCATAAATAGGATACACATGAAGTTAGACGGGAGATATTTAGTGAAATCTTAGTGCTCTTTAGTGCTCACTTAAACAAAAGTTATTTATTATAAATAATAATTATAATTGAGTTAAAATGGATGATTATATGGATATAGACTATATGGATGACAATTTTAAATTTTTAAAGGGACTAGGCAGAGCACGAAAAACATATAAAAGAAATAATTATATAAATATTGACCCTATTAATTTTTATTCGGACAGTGAGTTTTGTAGGAGGTTCAGATTAACCAAAAAAATATTTTTAAATATTTTAATGCCTATGGTATTTACTGAACAAGGACGTCAAATGCATACAGACCTGAGGGGATTACCTGTGAATAAAATGTGGAAAGTTTTAATAGCATTAAGGTTTTATGCGACTGGATGCTACCAAGTAATTTTGTTTTAATATTAATTTTATATGTTTTTTTAGCATAGATTTTCATTAGATTTTTTGTTTTCAATTTAGTTGGTTAATGGGGATATGTTTGAGTTAAGTTAGTCAACTATTAGGCGAATTATAAAAGATGTGTCTTTGAGAATCGCGAAAAATTTAAGGACGTGGGTTAAATTTCCTTTAACTAATCAAGTAAAAATTATTCAACAAAAATTTTACCAAATATCTAAATTTCCGGGAGATACAATGGCTATAGATTGCACACATATACCCATTAGTAGTCCAGGAGGTGAACAAGAAGAATATTTTCTGGAACAAAAAAGGATGGATGTCATTCAACGTTCAACTAATAGTAGGACCTGATATGGAAATTTTTGATGTTGTGGCCAGATGGCCTGGATCTGTGCATGATTCAAGAATTTTTCAAAATAGTAGAGCATTAGAATTAATGGAAAACGGGTAAAATGGGATCTAGGACATTTTGGCGTGGCCGTTTTGGCGTGGCCGTTTTGACGTGGCCGTTATGGCGTAGCCGTTTTGGCATGAAGCCATTTTGGCATTAGGCCGTTTCGGCGTAAATGTTTCAGATTATTATATTAATTAATTTAATAATTAACTACTAATTTACTAATATTTCTATTTTACTATTATAAGTATATATATTTTTATTTTTTAATAATATTTATTGTATTGTTGGAATTTAATAATTTAATGATAAGTTTGTATTACTATGCTGTACTTGAGCCCTATGGACGTTTATAAAAATAATAATTAACCAGTTGACCAGACGACATTGTACCTATACTATCGATTGACTTGATTATCTACGTTTTTAGTGATACCTACGTATGTTTAATAATAGTATACCTTCATCGATTCTTTTCTGCCTTGGGATAAGTTTATCATTTTTTCCATCTTACATTATGGTCATTTATAACGTGCTTAAAAAAGATTCAAGCTGGAAGGGATACATATTTATTACAATTGGAATCAGGAAGATCTCCCCCTAAAAAACTTAAAAAATATATTGACATAGATAAACGATTATTAAAAATAATTCAAGAATCAGATACACGAGACATGTTAACATATTTAAGAGGTGTAGCACATAATATTTCTTTACAATAGTAAGTTTTTTAACTATGAATTTTTAATTATATTTTTTTTATAGACTGAATTTTTTTAATTGTTTAAATAATAATAAATAATTTTAATAATGTTTTTTAGTAATTTTTTTAACTATAAATTTTTAATTATATTTTTTTAATCAACTGAATTATTTTAAATTGTATAAATCAGTCTCGCGGTGGAAGCCAAACGATACGCACGTAGTTCGCGCTCCCGTCCGTCTCTTTAATAGTGCACGCATTAGCGTAATGTAAAAAGTCGTGATTAATCTTTAATCATTATCAACAGTGTTAAACTTACCGCCATTTTATTAAAAAAGTATAAATTTCTATACAGCTATTATGCATTTATGCTAAACTGCTCACAAACTTTTGCTTAAGTAGTAAGTACGTACGTAAAACGTGCTATTATTTATTTCATAGTTACCGCGATTGTAATTACATAACTGTTTCGTACGGTTATCTTATCTACTGACCGCCGTCAGGCGGTCTCATTAAAAATAATTACCCACCGCTTTGAATTATGTCGTCAACGAAAATCAAACATAATACCATTAGTGCAAATACTAATCAACAGACTAATACTAAAACAAATACGTACAAACAAACCGCAAACGTAAATGATAATACTCAATCCCATCCGACTCACGGCAACTCAGCTGTGGACGTAAATACAAGTGACGGCTTCTCTCTGGTTAAAGGTAAAAGAATTCTCTCTACCTCCTCGCAAGCGTCATCTTCAAGCGTTACTACTAATACACCTCAGTTACATAATAACAAAAAAACAAAGCTGTTCAAAACTACTAATCGTTATCAAATTCTCTCTCAAGATATTGACCCTGGTCCCGACCCGCCATTGTCTCCAAATTTGGATAATGACGGCCACAATGATTTGTATTTAAACCTCCACCTCCAATTTTCGTAAGAGGTGTAAACAAGTACTCAAATTTAACGACAGCACTCATTGAACAAATTGGCGTTGACAATTTCTTCTGCAAAGCGTCCGCCGATCGTCTGAAAATTCAAACAGCAAACCCACAATCCTATAGATCCTTGATTCATTTCCTAAAAGAGGAAGGTGCAGAATATCATACATATCAACTTAAAGAGGATAAACCTCTCCGTGTTGTCATACGTAACCTGCATCACACCACGGAACCAGACACAATCAAAGAGGAACTTGAAGTTCGTATGTTTGAAGTTAGACGTGTTACAAATGTTCTTCACAGAGTGACCAAAGCTCCACTCCCTCTCTTTTTCGTAGACTTAGAGCCGCAAATCAAGTCTAATGATATTTTTCAACTTACCTCACTTTTACACACAAAAATTAGAGTTGAGGAGCCCTACAAGTCCAAAATCCTAAGCCAATGCGTAAACTGTCAAGAGTATGGTCATACGAAAACCTACTGCGGCTACCCGCCAAGATGTGTTCGTTGTGGTGCTGGTCATAAGACTCCAGACTGTCCAAATCAACGTTCGGACCCTCCAAAATGCGCACTCTGCTCGGGCAACCACCCTGCAAGTTACAAAGGATGTTCCATCTACAAGGACCTTCAGCGTGTCAAAAAACCATTTACAAAAAGTAACTTTGTATCAACTAACACTAAAACAAACTTTTCAAATGTTAAAGATAGTCGTCCCCCCAATGACACTCACCTAAACCAGTCTAATACCCACTTCCCCACCTATGCTCAGGCCACTTCTGGAAGACCTGTTAATAACGCTGCTTCTGAAACAACTCCAGATTTAAATAATACTATCACTAGATTTCTTGAGGAATTTAAATCTCTTTTAAATCCTCTTATGTCACTACTTACCACAGTAATAGACAAACTACTTACCAAATTATAATGTCTTGCAACACAATTACAAATAAATCTCTATTAATACTTCAATTTAATGCAAACGGTTTAAAAAACCATGCCTTAGAACTCCAAACTGTACTTTATAACAAACGTGTTGACATTGCCCTGATTACTGAGACACATTTAACTAAATATTCAACCATTCACATCCCTGGATATAAACTATTAAAAACCAACCACCCTGATGGTACAGCCCATGGTGGTGTTGCCATACTAATTAAATCTACAATCCTCTTTGAACTCCTTCCTAACTATTGTCTCGATCACCTTCAATCATGTGCAATAATTGTAAAATTAAATAATATTCCCATTACTATTGCTGCGATTTACTCCCCTCCCAAACACAAGATCACAGTACAGAACTATACTAATTATTTTAACACAGTTGGTAACAATTTTATAATTGGCGGTGACTTTAATGCAAAGCACCACTCTTGGGGTTGTCGTGCAAACAACCCGCGTGGTTCAGTCCTTCACAACTTTGTGTC
Organism: Rhopalosiphum padi; assembly: GCF_020882245.1. Taxonomy (NCBI): domain Eukaryota; kingdom Metazoa; phylum Arthropoda; class Insecta; order Hemiptera; family Aphididae; genus Rhopalosiphum; species Rhopalosiphum padi. The sequence goes on from NC_083599.1 coordinate 65,919,053, forward strand.
TCAAAACAATTTTAAAGTTCTTGCTCCCCCAGGTCCGACTTATTGGCCGACCTCAGTCCGAAAAAATCCAGATATTTTAGATATTTTTATTGCAAAAATCCCAAGCAACATTCACTGTAATACTATTAACATCCTAGACTTAAATTCTGACCATTCTTCAGTAATTTTAACTCTTAATGCCTCCCCTCCTCTACGTCCTATATCACCAAAGTTATTTAATCGGACCACAAATAAACTCCAATTTAACGAATTAGTAGACCAACGTATACAACTTAATGTCAAACTAAAATCTAAAGATGACCTGGATTCAGCTGTTAACAATTTTACAAATATTATCCAATCGTCGGCTTGGTCATCATCAAAACAAACCACTCCCCCTTCGAACTTGTCACCTATGCCTGCCCACATTCGCGAAGTTATAGTTCAAAAACGCAGGGCTAGAGCGCATTATCAGCGCTCCCGACTTCCCTCACATAAACAAATGTACAACAAACTGTCTAATTCTCTTAAAAAATTACTAGCCAAATACAAATCAAATTCATACACAAGTTACTTAACAAATCTCTCTCCTACAGACGGTAGTCTATGGAGAGCAACAAAAAATGTGTGCAAAACTAAAACCCCAAATATTCCAATCAAAAAACCCGATGGTAGCTTAGCAGTCACAGATTCTGATAAAACTGAAGCATTCAAACAACATCTTTCTGATATTTTTGTCCCTCATTCTGATATATTCTGTCCCCATAATATAAACTCTGTAGAAGAGTTTCTTAATATTCCGCTCCCAGCCTGTCTCCCCGTCAAACACTACCCCAAATGAAGTGAAATATACTATTGACAAATACCCCCTTAAAAAATCTCCTGGGTTTGATCTTATCACAGCCGAAGTTGCCAGATGCCTCCCCAAAAAAGCAATTATTCACCTCACACATATTTTCAACTCTGTCCTTAGACTTTCCTACTTTCCAATACTTTGGAAATACTCAATTATTATTCTTGTCCCCAAGCCAAATAAACCTCCTGACTCTATCTCCTCCTTTCGACCAATAAGTCTGTTGCCTTTTTTCGCAAAAATCCTGGAAAGACTCTTACTGAAACGTATTCTACCAAGCTTAACGACAAATTCCGTTCTCCCCGACTACCAATTTGGGTTCCGCAGTGCTCACTCAACAATACATCAAGCTCATAGAGTTATTGACTCAATTTCCTTTGCACTTGAAAAAAAATCATATTGCACATGTGCTTTTTTAGATATCTCACAGGCTTTCGTTAGGGTTTGGCATGACGGGCTCTTATTCAAACTTAAAAAATTTCTGCATCCGGTTTATTTTTTAATTATCAAATCTTATCTCTCCGATAGATACTTCAGCACCCGTATAGGTGATACTCTCTCTAGTATAGCCAGAATCTCAGCTGGTGTTCCTCAAGGCGGTATTCTTTCCCCTGTACTCTACAATATATACGCCTCAGATCAACCAATCACCCCACACACTCAAGTCGCTGACTACGCTGACGACAAGGTAATTATTTCCATAAGTCCAGAACCCATCACAGCTTCTAGTCACCTGCAAAATCACCTAACCCTAACGGAAGACTGGTACACTAAATGGAGGTTAAAAATCAACCAATCAAAGTCTGTACACACTACATTTACCCTCAGACTTTCACCTTGCCCTGCTGTCTCCATCTATGGAACCCAAATTCCTAATTCGCAAACAGTGAAATATCTTGGTCTAACCCTAGATCGTAAGCTAACTTGGGCACAGCATACCAAATTGAAGCGTCTTAATCTAAACTCTCGTTTTCGTTTACTCAAATCGTTCATTAATAATAACACACACACTAACCTTAACACAAAACTACTTATCTACAAATCCTTAATCAAGCCAGTTTGGACTTATGGTATTCAGCTATGGGGTAATGCTAAAAAATCGAACCTGAACAAAATACAAACCTTTCAAAACTTAGCCCTCAGAAAACTTCTTAACGCTCTACCCTACGTCTCGAATAGCACTATCCATTCTGACTTAAAAATGAAAACAGTCCATGAAGAAGCAAAAATACACTATAAACGCTTTCATAGCCGTCTGTCCTCTAACCCTAATCCGTTAATACGTGATATCGCAGTCCCGACCATTCCTGGCAATCCGCCCAGACGCCTCAAACGTAGCTGGTGTCGTGACCTCCTTGTTCCGCCCTTGTAATAAAATTCAATTTAAAAAAAAAAAAATTTAATAAACAAACAAATAGAAATCTCTAAGTAGAAAAAAAAATAATAATAACAATAAATCATTAGTGAGTGTCATTACTGGATGGCTTCTCATATCTTGTCTGCCATGTAAATATATATGTTTTATGTTAGTTTTCTAGTTTTAGATATTAATGTTTAATATGTTTATGTTTTTCTACCCTCTGCCTATATACTTATTGTGCCTAATGGGTATAGATTGTATATTTTAAATAAAGAAAAAAAAAAAAAAAAAAAAAAATTGTATAAATAATAATAAAAAATTTTGATAAAATAAAAAGCAGTATTTTACGCCAAAACGGCCTAACGCCAAAATGGCTTCATGCCAAAACGGCTACGCCATAACGGCCACGCCAAAATGTCCCATTTCGGGTAAAATGATATACTATATATGTATAGTGGTTTTAAACCTTTTTAACAATGCGACACACTTCATTTCCTACAAAATTTTTGCGGCACACCAATCCATAAAATATGCGCCTATATATACATATAAATACATATTTATAAAACTATTAATAGATTTTTCGCAGAACAACACTATAGGCTATAACGTTATGATAAAAATAAAATATTATAATATATTATTATATTATAAAATATTATTATTATTATATTAATAAAAAATATAATATATAACTACAATTTTAATTTTTGATATAACTTTTGTAGGATGTATTGCTGATGGTGGTTATGCAAACATAGTTTGTATACACCCCACATCCAAACCCAATTACTAATGCACAAAAAAAATATAACTATTCTCATATTAGAACCAGGAATGTGGTCGAGAGAGTGTATTGAAGAGTCGATTCCGTTGTCTTTGTCGCAAATTGGGAACTGCAACTAAAACATCGAGTAACATAATAATAGCTTGTGTTATATTACATAATATGTGTATCAAATATAAAATAAACATGCATTTGGATCAAGAAGAACCACAGTTTCAAAATGAGATTGTTGATGCTGAAGTAATGAATGATAGTAGAAATAATGGTTTCAATATAAGAAACTCATTTATAACTAGACATTTTATGTAATAATTTATTAAAGAAATACAAAATAAAGAATATCATACGTTTTATGCTTACAAATGAGATCATACTTTTTTTGATCATGATACAACAAAATTAAAAATCATTTTAAAAATCTTTGGTATACAGGGTGTTCCAAATTTCATGTGACAGCCAAATTCAGCATGATATACTTAAATAAGAGAAAAATGACCTATGTGAAAACCTTTTTGAATCATATAATCTAAAGTAATTTGATATTAATTATTTTTTTTATTAATTAAAAAGGGGACATTTTAGGGGTAACTTTTAAAATTCAAATGGGAACATATATTTTTGAAATATGATTCATATATGATTTATTTTTTAATGAATGTTGACATATCATTCATAATTATGCATAAATAATTAAAGAAGTTATTAACATTTGAATTTTGTATTTTAATTTATAAAATGCCATCAATGAATAATAATAATAGACATTTGTGCTTCTGTTATACACCGATGCATTCTTATACAACCTTAATAATCTTTATGCTGTCTTACTATCAATTTATTATAGTCATAAAACGTATGTTTTGTATCTTAATTTAAGCTTAATATATTACGTAGGAAAAATCGTTTCATTGTATTGAAAATAAAAATAAAAAAACACATTAGATAACAATATAATATACCTACATGATATTACAATACGTAATATATTATATATTGTTCTATTTATAATCTTAACATAATATTTATTATTTATAATATAAAATTATAAACAAAAATCATACAGTAAATAAATAGGCAATAGCTATTTATATCAAATTGTTGTATAAATTATATTATACAGCATACAATAATTTAAAATATATACAAATAGGTACCTGTATTTTTCGACTAATTTAGGTACCTAAATATATTTTTTTATTTAAATAATAGGTAATAACTAGGGCCCGGTAGTTCATGCATTTACATGTTTTTACTGAGTGCATCAAAACGTTGCTTGATGAGATAAAAATTTGAATCGCAATCTATCGAGTTCAAAAATGAAATTTTAATGTACATATTTTCGCATATTTTGAGGTTTTTTAAAAATATATGCATATACTTTGAAAAAAAATTGCATTTTACTGCATTTTACTGTTATTATTATTATTATTATTGTTTTTTTATTAATATTTCATGATAATGTCGGACTTTGATTATATTTCCAAATGTATTTGTTGAAAAATATGTCCTTTTAACGTTGCCAATATAAAATAAAAACCTGATTAAAATTAGCGTCGTTGCTTGGTCGGACTGATAATTGTCATTCATTTGTAATTGAAACCCTAACTAAATATTCAAAATCCCTAGTTGTAAATTTTAATTCTTGAAGTACATATAACATATTAAATCATATTAAAATTGTGGATATTTTTTCCCCATCTTTTAATTATTATTTTTACCAAAAAACAAAAAAAAACTTAATGTAAAAAAAAACAAAATACACATTTAGATCATATTTTAGTGATTTTAAGCGTATATTTTGATAGTTTTTAATGCATGAACTTTCAGGCCCTATTAATACTATTATCATACTTTTATTTTGTTTGAATAAACTTAATATTAGATATACCATTTCTAAACACTGCAAAATGACAACATTGATTTCGAAAACTTGTATGATTAAATTTCGCGTTCAACATAAAGCTAAATGATGCATAAAAATAAAACAGTTTTTGAAAGAACATCACCTTTTCACAACATAAAGATATGATTTATCCAATATTAAATAATAATAACTAGGGCTTGGATGTTGTTACAATGATTAAAAGTTATTAAAGACTTAAGGTTATAGCTAGACTTGGGAATTTAAAAGTTTTAAAATCAGACAAATGCAAATAAAAATATGAGCAAGTACAAACATACACTAGAACAAGGCAATTTTTACTGAATTTATTTGAAAATGTGTCTATTATCTGTATTATCAATTTTTCCTTTTTTTGAATAATTGTACCTACCTATCAATATCATTGAATAAAATAACTGATAGGTTAATATGAAGTATATTCATCTGTGGCATGGAGAGTAAAGCCAATGACAAAATTCAAACAATATTTACATAACATTTTTTTCCTCTAATAATATAATATTTAGAAAATATTAAGGGGATCGGTGATGGTGTATATTTAAGGAGTTAGATATAGGCAATATTTAAATTGCGTGCGTGAATCATTTGTGACTGTGTGCGTAGTAAATGATTATTAGTATGTGTACGGGTCTCTGCCCTACACCAGGTACTACCCACTCTACATCTTATCTGCTAATTGTCAAATAACTATAACAACACTGTATAGTAATACACGGCAATAATAATTACGTAAATACCTGCATACGCTGTCTTCTACATTCTATATTATTATTGTTCGATGTCCACTCTACACACGTCTTTTTAGCTTTACTGCAAAAATCTTCACAATTTAATTTTTAATAATTTAAAAATGTATTTGTTTTAAAAACAAGAGTTATATTTATTTTAGGTAGATATAAAGGATTATATATTATAATAATACACGTTGTATGTATTAATTTAGAGAATACATTAAAAAATATATATACAAATATTATGGTTCCGGTAAATCAGATCATATAGGTAATCCTCGATCAAATCTCGAGTCTATAATTTCTGGGACTAAAGATTCCATATAAAATGTTGTGCACTGTGGTTCAATATTATTTTTCCAAAATTCCTCGTTTCTTAATATTTTATCAACTACAAAACCTATAAAAAAATTTAAAATATTAGATTATATTGATTTGAAATAAAAATGAAGTAAAAAGTATAAGTTACCTTTGGGCGTCCACACTACAAAATAGCACCATTTTCGTTTTGTAATATTAAGTTGTCCTTGTACTTGGAAATAGTAACAATTATTTTTTTTTAATATTAGTTTTTCATTATTATAAATCATATATTTTAATTTTTTGTTATTTACAGCTTTTTCCGGTGAATACTCCTTTATACTTTGAGGACACTTAATTTCGACTATTGCATCTTTGCCTATTAGTCCATCAGGGCTTGCGGCTAAATAATTAAGTTTTATGTGTATAAATAACCCTGCTGGTTCAATTTTAACATCAAATTTTTTTTCAAAATCTCTTCTGGCCATTGGTTCATTTTCAATGCCGTACCTATAGTATGAATAAAATAACATTTAACTATTTAGATTTTAGTGTACTTATGCAGTATGCTTGATTACTATAATACAAACCGAGTTGCAGAGTTTCCTTGGAAAATATCATAGAGTATGTTTTTGACGGTGTTTGCCCGAGAAGTGCTTGCTCTAAGCTTACACACTTTGCCAAAATTGGAAGCTGTGAGACGTGGTTTTCTATACTTTTGCCATTCATAAGTATTTGATGTTTACTGTCCCAACACCACCTCCATACAGCTTGACAAACGTGAAAAATACATAGCAAATTTTTACTTTCAGGCCATGTTTTTTCTAATGCATTAATTTCGGCAGTAGCACAATCAGTCATAAATAGCTGAGGGTAACCATTTCCACCAAAAGAATCATCCAGTAAACTTTTCACTAAACCAAAACCTGTACTATATGAAATGTAACTTTGACCTATATTTAAAATAAATTGTTTTGTTTAATTTTTTTTTTTTTAATTTAATAAATTATAGATATATTATTTAATTTCAAAAACTGCTATAAAATACCTTTGGTTATAATAATGGCTAAAGGAACTGCACCTGCTGCACATGGTGCCATCATAAATGTAATACAGTGATTTTCTTTATCACAAGCACTTGTACTGTCCACAAATACTATTTGTCCTGAGGTCTTTAATTTATGCGCTCTTTTCATAAGTGGAGTAATAATAACAACAGAAAATGGGTCTTTTACAAATTTAATAGAAATACTTTGCTTTTCATAAATAATTTGCTTTTCTACAAGTTTCTAAAATTATTGTGTTATAATATATTATCTATTATTAAGAAAGTATTTACTAAATAATTAAATAATTAAATAATATCATAAAAATATCAATTATATTTAAATTATTAATGAAAATAATATTACATATGTGAATGTTGTTACTAACAATGTAAATAGGTATTTAAACAAATATTATTATTATTATTTTATAAATGTTAGGTACTGTGTTAAAACCAAAATTAAACATATTTATTATACAGATACTTGCACAAGTAATGATTAACAACATTATTTTGCTGTAATTGAGTAAATTAAAATTGTATTCAAATTATTACAATTCAAAATAATCACTATAGTATGTTTAGTAGGTATATAAAAAAATATTTATTATTTTGGTAAATAAAATAAAAATTAACACTTAAAATGACAATAATTTAACATTAGTACCCCGTAGTACCTAGGTATTATATTCCTATTTTGGACTTTGAAGTTCAAACAAATATAAAAGCCTAAAGTCAAATTAATTGTAATAATAATATAAAATTATAACATTAGTATCAATGAATTATAAAAAATTAGAAAAGATAAAAGACCACAACTACTCAAAATCCTTTTAAATATGCAATAATTTATAATTGAATTCAAATTCAACACATCCATGATGGTTGATTAACTATTTTGACCTACATGACTCCTGCTTACCTATTTTAAGTTTAAAAACTTCTAACACTTTATTTCTGTTAAATTCTTCAAAGTTGTTAAACTTCAAACTATTTTGACAGTTCTGGGCTTCTGGCAGGTAGAAAAACGTATTACTTTACGTCTTACATATCCAGATATGTATGTTATTATAAAATCATTTGGATTATTAGGAGTTCTTTCAATTATTTCTTTAAGATCGTCGCAATGTATCCCTTGGTCCAATATACGATCCATGCTATTCTCCCAAGAAATTTTACTTTTTTTTTTGAAACATTTTCAGTAACATCCTCTAAGGTCATCAGGGTTTCCAACATTTCACCTCTAGAAACATTGCTACCTTTTGGTGGCTTAACTAATGAATATGTGGAAATTAGTCGAAACATTTGTATATAAAGAACTGAGTCTGGGTGGCCATTTGACCCACAAGCAGACCTCATCATTCCAAAAAAATCTCTAAAAATACATATAAAATATAATTTAACTCATTTTTAGACAATTGTTAATTTTTATTTTACTCCAAGGGCATCTTGATTTAATCTAAATGTCATCACATATTTATAACCACAATTAATTTGCAAAAAACTTGATATTTCTAAACATGCAGTAAGCGATATCTTAAAACCAGAACATGTATTAACAACATAAAGTGTTTGCCATCTGCTATAGATTCCCACTGTTTTATATAAGATAGAAATTCACTAATTGCCTAAAATTTAAAAGTTGTGGTTTAGAAAATGAATACAAATACTATAAATCTATACATAAAGTTATAAAATATATTTTAATTACTGTCCAGTATATTGAATTTGTTTGTAATGCATTTAATGGAGTTCTGGAATTTATTGCAATAATTAATTTTTGTATTCTAGTTATAAATTTAATAGTTGATTCACAATCTGCCAAGTCTTTATGGAACCCTTTCAATAATTGCATAGCTGATGCAATAGGCTCACCGAAAAACTGTATAATATATTAAAATTAACTTAAGTTAATACATTAAATAATCACAATATATATTAAGAATTACTTGAAATGCCATAGCTACATTCATTTTTTGATAATGTTTTGGTCTGATGTGATTACTTGTTAATTTATACGCAATTTTCAAATTATATGATTCTTCATGTTCTAAATCCAATAGTGCTTCCCAATGTTTTAATTTTAAAATACCATCTGGTGTCTGTACAAGTATTAAAATATTAATCATATTTACACCAAATTTAAACATTATTTTATAACAAACCCATGTTTCTTCATGCTTTACAATGAAATATCGTAAATTTTTTATTAAATGGGGGAAATCCGATAGAAACCATAATTGTCTTTTAATATCACTTGGATGGGTCACCCACACTTTTTCTTCTGTTACACCAAACTGTGTCCACATATTTCTATTCCAAGAGGCCCCATCCGTTATAACAGCATCAACAAAAAACCCAGATTTTTTCAAAAGTATTATACATTCTATAATCAAATGGTGCAAAACAGTTCCAGTAGCACATCCTTTTGACAAAAAGCATGCTACTGCCTGAACCCATCTTCCCTGGAATGGCTGAAACATAATGACAAGACCATGGTCTCCCTTTTTTGACTGCTGGTGAAGAGAAGTGTGTTCACCTAAGTCGGTAAAACCAACCATTTTTAATTTTTTTGTGTCAAATTTCACAGCTTCGCCAACTTTCATTTCATCAATCAATATAACGCCTAAGAAGAATTATTCTCAGTTGTATTTCTAATAATGTTTTAAACAAACTTACCCCTCCTTTGTTCCATGGACATTTCTGATGATTTTTTTTTAAGTAATTCAAAAATACCTTTGTGAAACCCATAACCACTATCCATTTTATTAATGTATCTGTTTAGAGCAGGGGTCGGCAACCTTTTATACCACGCGGGCCATATTTTTTTTCAATTGTTCATCAAGGGCCACATTAAAAAAAAAATTACATTTTATAATATATTACTAATTATAATTGTATTTCTATTATATTTGATTATTTTACATAGAAATATGAGAGTAAAAAAAACACAAATGTTACTGGAAAAAATTAAGAAAAAATTGAATTGAATAGTAAATTGTAAAATTGTAAATTAATGCGATTTCTGTGCCTGCAGTTTATTAGTTAAATTTTCGATATCAGCTTGCAGACTTGTTGTTGAAACTCGTAATACAGCTCGTAAATGTTCATCACTAAGGCGCGAAGAGTGCTTACTTTTTCTGTACTTCACAATGGAAAATGTCTGCTCACATATATATGTATTTGTAAACGCCGCTATAAGTTTTTGTGCAAATTGTCTGATTCCAGGGAAGGTAGATATTGGAAGACAACTATAAAATTGAGGCAAACTAGTTGCTTCCCGAAAAGAATTTTTTAGAACCTCGTCATTTTGAAGTTCAATGACTTCCATTTGTAAATTATTCTTGACATTATTTATGTCCACTTGAAAAGGATTCTGGAATAATTTAATTTCTTTATCGAATTTATAAAAATCATCAAATCTTGTTGAAAATTTGTTTTGCAATTGTTCAATGATATTGAGAAATTTAGGTTTAATTAAATCCCACTGCAATGGTTTTACAAAAGATTCAATCGCAGATTTATAACACGAAAAATGATATAATATTTGTTGATCGAAATTATTGTACAATAGTTTTAATTTTACTTGAAATGATTTAATATCAGTGTACATATCTGAGAGTAATTTTCCTTTGCCTTGTAATTTTATATTCAATTCATTCAAAAATGTTGTTATATCTGTTAAAAATGCTAATTCGAGAATCCATGATTCATCTGATAGTTCAGAAACGATTTTATTTTTTTCATTCATAAACATTTCTATTTCCAATCGTAGATCAAAAAATCGTTTAAGTGCCGCACCTCTACTCAACCATCTGACTTCTGTAAAATATATAACGTCGCCATACTCCGATTCAATTTCATCCAGAAAATTTTTAAATTGACGATGACCCAAACCATTTTTTCGAATAAAATTTATTGAGGAAATAACAACACTCATAACTTCTTGACACGCAAGAACTTTACAACACAATGCTTGTTGGTGAATTATACAGTGGAAATTCATAGGGATTTCACAATCGTTTTGTAACATTTTTTTCTTTATTCTTCCTACCACACCTTTATTGGAACCACTCATGTTTTTCCCACCATCTGTTGTTACACTAACTAATTTTTTCCACTCTAATCCTAAATTGTTTAGTGATTTATCAATACTTTCGAATAGATCTTCTCCCGTGGTAGTCCCTTTTAAGCTACAAAGATCGGCAAGTTCTTCGTAAACATTAAAATCATCATCAATCCCTCGAATAAAAATTAAAAGTTGAGCTGTGTCACATACATCTGTACTTTCATCCATCGCGAGTGAAAAAAAATTGAACGAATTAATTTTTTCTTTAAGTTGCTGTATTAAATTATTTCCTAATTCTTCAGTTCTTCTTACAAAAGTCCGAGCAGAAAGGCTAATGTCCTCAAGGTCTTTTTTTTTATCTGGGCAGATTTCGTCAACAACAGCAAGCATACATTTTTTAATGAATTCAGCATCAGTGAAGGGACGATTATTCTTCGATATAATTTGGGAAACTACATAACTAGCCCGCACTATTGATTTATTTTGACTAATTTGTTTTTTAAAAATATTTTGTTGACTATTTAACAAAGATTTAAAATGATTAACTTTTATTTTTCTTAAATCACCAATGATATTTTCAAAAGTTGATTTATGTTCACTATCATAATGCCATATTATGTTATATTCTTTCATTACTGCTACTGTTTTTTGACAAATTAAACATAATGGCTTACCTTTGTGTTCGACGAAAAAGTATAAATCAACCCAAGAATTATTAAAAAAAACGATGTTCATCACAAATTTTTCTTTTTTTAGTTGCCATAATGTTTGAATTTACTTTTAAAATGAAACTATTACAAACGCAAACAGTCACACGTACGGTGTAATACTAATCGCTAGTCGCTACAAACGCAAAGTAACTATATGACTGAGTAGTGCAGCCATCATTATCTTCAACTCCGATTAGATAATAATAATTTTATAGATTAAAGTGACTATATAGAATAAACATTAACTAATAACGGTTAGATTAGATTTTATTTATAAAGAAAAATAATTATTTTAAAAATTTTTCAATATTATTATAAAAAATAATGTTGAAAATTATATGAAAAATTTTATTGTACAAAAATAAAACACAAAAATTAACTACCATGTGCGGGCCATCAAAAATTGCTTTGCGGGCCACGGGTTGCCGACCCCTGGTTTAGAGTATCAATACTAGGAAGGGCCAATATTTTATGTTTCCTCAAATGTTCATATGCTTTACGACTTTTAATTCGAATCAGCAAACATTCATATACCCAATAAGTATTATAACGCATACCATGCATACTACTAACTTTGGCTGCAGCTATACAGCTTTTAAAAGCTTCTTGCTGCTGCAAAGGCAATTTTGAAACTATTTCTGTAATATTTTTGCTTGTTATACTTGCACATTTTTCTCTATACATTTTAATAGCTGTTTGTAGTTTACATACCTATGTCCTATATAATATGTTTGAAGAGAGAGAAATGATAAATTAAATAAGAATATAAAATATAAAAAAATAGTTCATAAACTGATGAATTCTTACATTTTTTTTAAGTCGTATGTTTTTATTTTTAACATATTTCACTTTTTTTAGTATTAATTTTCTTTTTATTTTGTATTTGGTTAAACATTTTTGTTTTGAAGCAATGCAATCTTTCTCCTTTTTCCTAACTAACCGACACTGAAAACACCTACTACTTTTAATTCCTTTAATACCAATTTTTTTGTTTGGTAGATAACCTACACATTGGTCAGAACTTCTATAACGAAAATACATAAACAAAACTATTAATAATATAGATTTAAACTAAGTATATAGTTTTATTTAAATAATACACAATACAATTTATATTACCTATATATTATACATTACAATCTAAATAAAGTATTAGTTAAAAGTTAATTCAAAATTGAGTATCAATTGAACTAAGTTAAAATATAACCAACATTTAATATTAACTTTTTAACTACAGTTGTTAGTTAAAAGAAAAATAAGTTTTTTGTTTTAATATAAATAGGTATCTAAAATTGTTTGTTACCAAAAGGTAACAGTACTTACAAATTTTATTGATATTATTAATACATATTATAACTTATACAATGTGTACCAGCAATTTAATGTTAGCCAAATTATATAAACTGAAATATTTTAACTGATTAATGTGTTAATGCTCAGTCTTGTAGTTTAACCACCTTTATTTACCTGACAATGCATACTCCTTCACATACATTAGAAATTTCATTAATTTTACGGATAATTAATTCTAAATTTTTAAAACTAGAAGCTTCAGGCAAACAGCGCTCAGTATTATTTATGATAATCTGTAAACAAAAAATGATATTTTTAATTAAATATATTAATTGTATTACAATAAAATACAATAAAAAAATAAGATAAATATAAATTGTTACCTTAAGATTTAATTTAATTCCAATAGCTACAATTATATCATTTTTTATTTATTTCCAACGTGAAAATATTATATTTTAATTAGTACAGCAATAAGCCCATGAACTATTTGGCAGGTTCAAACATTTTAATCCATTTCTAAGATCATCAAATGTAAATGAAATCAAAGGTGTTTCGTTTGTTGAAAATGGTTCACTGACGATAGTTACATTCTCAAAGTTATTTTGACTAGTCCTGTTAGGTTCAAATTGATTTGGTTTTTGTTGTTTTTGAGCACTTAAGGATCTTTTTTTGGAGATTTTCTTTTCTTAATTGTATGTGATAAGTATTTTGGCAAATTCGGAAAAATAGTTGGAACTGAACCAGATTTTAATAATGGTATACCTCTATCCATAGTAAATAATGAACCATCTGATAATACAGTAGTATAAGTTTTATCAACACATTCGGATTGGAAATGTAATTCACAAACATAGTTGGACATATCCAATGTTCTATCTGCCCTAGGTATTAATTTGTTCCATATTATTCTTTCTTCTTCATTCTATAAACAATTTCGGTTTCAATAATTAATATAGATACATACATAGCTATTATAAAGGAAGTTAAAAAATATATTTAAAAAAAATTAATTACCTTTGGTTTAAAAACAGATACATTTTTCACTCCATTTTTTTAATTTAACATTCTTGTTTTTGGATCACCAGAGACACAGCCTGGTACAAAACAACTCATTTTTAAATAATATTTAATTCTCACTGCTTATAAAGTATAAATACTATAAATAATGATATTTGTAGTTTAAAATTATAATCGTTATATCAGATTTTTATCATGTACTACTAATACACAAGTAATAATATTATGTAGTATAAACATCGAACGACCTGCGACCTAGTGGCGATATCGCACACCTTATTTCATGCGGATGGAAACGAGTCTGTTTTATTTACGCGCGTTAACGGGAGTGCGAGCTCCTTATCTTTATTCTTCATGACCACAGTACATATATTATATACTCGCGGTGGCGGTGGCGGTGTCGCGAGATCATACTTTTTTCCTCGCTTGCAAATATATATACCACTGTATATATGAGGCTATGAGAGCAAAAGTGGCCTAACTGACTAGCGTGAGTAATTGAGTTATATGCGTTTTATTATTAAGTTTATTTTCGATGATTTTTTTCTCATAAAATTATGTTATTGTTAAGAAGTGTGATTATCAGTTAACAAATATAATTGAATTGTTTTTCATCAAGATACTTACACATGCAAATTTTTGAATAATAAATAGAGAAAATGTGGCTTAGGCCACTTTTACAGTATAACATTGATGCATTGGGTGATGGTTAGGCCGCAATATGACGTAATTAGATAATATAAAATAAAATTTTATTTTTTATTTTTTTAAATATTAAGTCACAACTTGATAGGTACATATAAGTAATATAATATAATAATAAAATACGTAAGATAAAATTTGAAAGAAATCTTTACTTTGAAAACAATACAATTTTTAAAATAATATAAATCACAGTCTCGTGGTATAAAAGTAAAATAAAATTATAATGAAAACTTCAACAAATTACATATTTCAAAATTTTAAATAATATAAATCACAGTCTCGTGGTTTAAAAGTAAAATAAAATTATGATGTAATATCAATAAAATACATAAAACAAAATTTAAAAGAAATCATTACATTAAAAATTAAAAACAATGCAATTTTTAAATAATATAAATCAGTTTCGTGATATAAAAGTAAAATAAAATAAAATACATAAGATAAAATTTAAAATAGATCTTTAGTTTGAAAACAGTACAATTTTTAAAGTAATATAAATCACAGTCCCGTTA
Source organism: Rhopalosiphum padi (assembly GCF_020882245.1). Lineage (NCBI taxonomy): Eukaryota > Metazoa > Arthropoda > Insecta > Hemiptera > Aphididae > Rhopalosiphum > Rhopalosiphum padi. The sequence goes on from NC_083599.1 coordinate 65,934,323, forward strand.
TATAAAAATAAAACAAAATTATAATGAATACTCCAACAATTTATTATTATTAAAAACAATAAAAAAAATAAAAACAGTTTAAAATTGTACGTACTTCGTAGTGAAACCAATTTTTGTCACTCGCTATCTTCTTGTGTACGTATAAAGACGTCATTTGGTACCTCATTCGAAGTCTTGAGGCTTTGAAAAAAAGCGTGGTGTACTGGAGGGACGTAAGCCATAAGTTCTAGAAGATCCTTTTTCTTCTCTACACTTATACAATTACCAGTTGGGTGTAAAAGTTCTAAGCTAGTTATTACTTGAGATGTTCTTTCTTTTAAGTTTAACTCATCAAAGTCTATCTCCTCTTGGTTTGTATATTTATATTTCAAACTGAAAGGTTGAGAGCTTTCGAATCTAAGCCACTGCATTTTAAGCCATTCCACTTTATCTTTAGTTTTAGAAATTTTCCTTCTTGTAATATTATTTTCCAAACTCTTCGTTGAAAAAAAATCATTAGTATACATTTCAACAACTGTAAATGGTTTTATCTTCCTTGCACTTGTTATTACACTTTTCCAGTCATCGGGAATGTAAATGTTTGGATAGTACTTTTTTGATTTTTCGATCAATCCAAAATCTTGGTCACAAGGTAGGTAGGAATGTCCACTACATAAAAATTTATAGCCATATAATAATATATACCAGGAGGCTGGTCAAAAGGCGATTGACTTACTATCAACCGTGTCCGGTCACGGAGCAAACAAACTCCTTTTAGCTGCGCGACGCCTAGTTGAGCAATCTTTAGACCCATGCCACGCAGTAGCTGCGTGGTATCAAGAATATAACTGCAATAACTCCCGAAAGAACACGAGAAAGGGAGGTAGGCGACCGGGCACCATTCCCGGCGCCGGCAATAGCGAAAGTCGCAGGCCGAATACCCGAAAAGCGTTGAAAACAGCGTGTTACAGGCGGAATGTCACCGAATGGCGCAAAAATGCATCAAGCGTTGCTGAGCGAGTTCTTACGGGTGTAGACCCGGGTGCATTAATGCCACCTGCGTCTGAGATGACCAAATACTGGGTTTCCATCATTGACGGTAATTGTGAATCTCGACCCCAGACCCCGGCAGTATCTTTTGGCACACACGGCTCACCGCAGAACGTAACAATATTTGATGCAATATCGCCGCAGGAAGTGTCCGAGTGCCTTCCGAGCAAATCAACTGCTCCTGGGCCCGACGGATTTCCGGCCCGGCTGTGGAGACGCCTCCCCTGTTACTTAATAGCTGGTCTTTTCAACCTGTTTGTCGCCTACGGTTCTTTGCGTCCTATCTTGGTGAAGTCCCGTACCGTCTTCGTGGCGAAGAAAGGAAACCCTCAGTGTCCTGGTAACTACCAGCCGATTTCGATCGCGTCGGTCGCTATCAGGCACTTCCACCGTATCCTTGCTCGACGCCTGGAAAAATTGTCTTTGGTGGATGAGCGACAGCGCGCGTTTAGAAGGGCCGATGGTGTGGCGGAAAATCTTTTCCTCTTACAGTCGGTCTTGAGAGACGCCCGCTCGTCGTGCAAGGGCCTGTGTCTTGCGTCCCTCGATTTGTCATTCGTTCGACACGGTGTCCCACGACTCCATTGCGTCCGCGATGCGTCGCGTTGGCTTGGACCAGCGCTTCGTAGATTACATTCGCGGAACGTATAAGCATTCAGAGAAATTTCTTCAGATTGGCGGGCAGGCTACGCGGGGGCTCTTCCCACGAAGTGGCGTCAGGCAGGGGGACCCGCTGTCTCCGCTTTTTTTTAATCTGGTAGTAGACAGTGGTCTATTAGTTATACCAGAAGCAGTTGGCTGCACTCTGGGTAAATCTGTAGTGAACACAATTGCCTTTGCGGACGACGTGATCCTGTTGGCGGAAACGCCTGATGGATTACGAAGAGCATGCGAAGCGTTCACGGACCGGTTGAGTGTAGCGGACATCGTAAAGCTGGACATCGTCGCAACGATTAGCGACGAGACAAGAGGACGCATTTCCATGATTTGCGATGTACAAGTCGTTTCTGGCATCGGAACCGCACACTGGTACTCTAACATGGTCGCGAAATACTCCGACCGAGTGGATTTAATATCCGTGATCCGGGCACGACACCATTCGACCGACGTACAAACGGTCGCCTCCACGCTGACATGGCGTGGCGTCTGGGAACCTTCGAGTTTCCAGAGCCTTCAGGCGCTTGGGTTGAGTAGGGGTCTACTCGAAGGACTCGTTACACGAGTTCTGAAGGGTACGCTTTCCAACTGGCATACTTTCAACACAAGAAACGACACGACGACGCGGGCTGGTGTCGGGTGATACCTCGCCTACCCGCGACAACATTGAATGGCCTCCTCATCCATCACCTTCCTTTATGATTCCACTTAATGACCTTCCTCTCCCTCAGACAACCTCCGCTTCCACCCTCCGGGTAGGCAGTAAATTATGATTATTCGGGTCTACCCCCTGGTTACCATCACTCTCTCTCATCTCTGGCTAATTCAAGGGATAAGATTCGGCGCTTTAGGCGTGCTTCGGCTGATAACCGTTGCACGTACGGGCACCTTTATCTGATACATAGCCAAATGCTTCGTCATCTAATTAGTGACGCGCATGAATGGATTAACGAGATTCTCACTGTCCCTATCTACTCGGGGTCGAGGAAAGCCCACCTTGCCGTGGTGACGCCGCCTGGCCGACCTTATGGCCGGCCGCTAAGAGGCTTTCAAAATCGGGTCCATTAAACCAGTTGTGGCGGGCCCCAGGCGTAGCGTGAGCTGTTACGTTGCGCCATTCGTGCGCTCGCGAGCGGCGGTCTATACCTCGGGATGGGAGCAACCCGCGAAAGAATCCATTCAGCTGCAGTGTCCTTTGTCTGGAAAGCGTCGCGGGCGTAACCCGCCCTCAGGGTCGGAGGACAGTCGCGAACGAGGGTACAGGCGACAACCTTTAACTGGGGCGATCGCCCAACGACCTTAACCGGTTTGCGGGCGATCAAGCTCGGCCGTGGACTTAACCGTCTGTGGCCTTGCGTGGAGAAGAGCTTCTGGAGGTTGGCAACTCCGGTCGTAGGCGCCAGGATTAGGACGGAACGGACAGACCCTGACCAGGCTGATCCGAGGATGCAACGTAATCTTAGCCCGACGTACACCAGAGGGAGCAGGGCCAACCTGGCGGTAGGTTCTAAAACGCAGGGAAGGCCACCCGAAAACCGCATGATGATTACTGAGCAAAACAAGAGTACCCCAAGTGATAATCCGGACAACCCGGCAAATTCACCCTCTGCGGAGGCAAGGATCCACGGATTTTGGGGGGGGTCCACTAGTAATCGTCGACCGGCCAGAGCCGAGCAGTCTGGCTGACGTGCCTTCGGGCAGAAAAAGTCCTGACGAGCCCACGGGCAAAATGACACAAACCTTCGACTCTAATCTGACTATTATTGACGGTGCTGGCTATACTTTGTCGGCTAGAAGCACGCTTCGCCTCAAAGGCGGTGCTGGTGGTGAGGATGGGTTGGATGCGAATAGCTCGGCTTATAACACACCAGCTTTCCAAAAACCAAAGCGTAAAAGAGTAGGTGATGATCCTAGTCCCAAACAGGGCTCCCTATGTCCGCACGCCACTGACTTCGAGAAATACTCTGACGAGGTGAGTGAGCACATAGGCGACATTAGGAAGATCATCGAGGACATGGTCACCGAGGCTAAAGTAGCCAGACGGTGGCAAAACACTATTGGCCACCAGCTTGATGAAATTCTCATCAGCAACAACCGCCTTGCCAGGGCCAGCTTTTAGGTCCTTGGCATGTGGGAGGAGCAGCGATCCGAACTTCGGGCACTCCAGGATCACATCAGAGACCTTCATACCGATATGGGTGCTCTCAAGGAACGCAATAGTCATTATAAGAGCGAAAGGGACAAGGTCACGGCTGAACTGACAGCTCTACTAACGTCAGGCAGAGCTGCCACGGAGACGTCGGCTATGCCGTCTGGGTTACTACCACCACCGGTTGAATACGCTGAAATTGATGAAGATTGCATCATGGTAGTCAGCCCTTCAGGTGACTCTTACGCTGCCGCTACTGCTGCGACATCGAAATCAAAGGCTCGCCCAAAAATGAAACGGGAAGAATTCCCGGAGCTGAAAACACCAAATACGCCTATTCCGACGAGGAGCGCAGCCTCCGTCAAGAGCAGACTGGGCTCGAAAAAGAATAAGTCGGCTAAGGACGTTAAGCAAAAGGCGGCGGCAGCGAAGAGCATGAATAAAGCCAGATCCGCCAAGGTTGGTCCTAGATTTGAGGTCACCGTGGGCTTTGAGGGTTGGACAGAGGTTCGCAAGTTCGTGGAGCAGAAGCTCTCTAATCCAAAGTTCAGGTCAGTTAAAACCAAGAACGGTGGCTTGGTACTCTTCCCCGAGGATGACACCGCGGCCGCTCTACGCCGCACTACCAACCTTGTTGAAAGAGCACCTAGATTGCCAAGGGTGATAATTAAACACGCGGACTGACTCCTCGAAAGAGATGAGATCCCGTGGGCATTAACCAAAAATGCCCCACTTGAGATCAGTGATCAAGAGCAAGCACGAATAAGACCGCTGTTCAAGCTAGGCCCACGAACAGGCCATACAGTACATTGGGTTATCGAGGTCGCCCCAGAAACCTTGAAGAAGATCGACGGCAAATTTGCATACCTTGGTATGACAAAATGCAAAATGAAACTATACGACGCGGTCACACAGTGCTATAACTACCAGGAATTTGGCCATACGGCTCAAAAATGCAGAGATGAGCAACCCAGGTGCAGAAAATGCTCGGAGCGTCACGACTCAAGGACATGTACGGCGCAGATCTTAAAATGCCCCAACTGCCGCAGTAAAAAACACAATGCGGCGTCAGCAAAGTGCCCGGCAAGAGCGGTTGCGATTAGGCGATTAACCCGACACACAGACTTCGGGGCCACCGACCTCACCCCATCATGATGGCTGAGATCAGTTATACAGCACAACTTAAATAGGGACAGAACAGCGAGCCACCAGCTCCACGAGCTGTGTGTCGAACAAAAAACCGACTTCGTTCTAGTTCAGGAACCGCTTATAACGAAAAACAACACGGTCTATGCGTTCGAAACATGCAGACGGGCACACATTAGCAGAGACGCCGGTGCGGCAGTCATAGTCCTGACAAACCGATTTCAAAATATACTCTTAGGAGCATATAGCCATACCGTAGCAATTAGAGTCAGGTTCGGTCCAAGGCAGGGGGACTATGTTATACTTGTATCGTCCTATTTTAAGTATAACATTCCCACAATCCTGCACGTTGAGCGGTTGAGCCAAATCATGGCAAAAGAAAAATGAACTATTTATTATATAGCAGGTACTTTTAACATTATTTTTAATAAATTGATTTTTCTCATATAGATCACGAATTTACATTCTGATAGGTACATTTTATATTTGTAATAATGTTTTATATCTTACTTGGTTATGGCTCCAAGAAGAAATAGGCTGAGTGGGGCTGAATACAAGAAAATAGCTAAGCTCAAAGAATTTAATTTGAATAAAGTTGTTCAAAAAACTATTAAAATCGACACAATGTTCAAAAGTAAGTATTTTATTTATGTTGACTGTAAAGTAAACTAATAATAAAATGAAATTTATATGAATAGGTTGGTACATAATAAGATTAATTTTTTTTTATTAAGAAATAAAATATTATTGCACTAAACCAATCCTAATGATTATATTATTGCTGAAATTTAAATAGTTAAAAATAACAGTTACTTAAAAGTTAAATATTATACTCCAAATTATATGAATTTTATTATTAGATAGTTTTTAATTATTTTATTACTATATAAATCAGGTACCTATTCAGTTACCTATATTGAATGAAAAAATGTATTGTATTTAAATTATGGTACTAGTATTTTTATAATTTTTAATTATACCATTTTATATTTCTACTCAGAGTTAGGTATGGTTAATGAATCTGCTGAACAACTTCAAACTAGCCCTATAGCTCTTTGTGATAATTTGGATACTGAACCTTTACATGTCGGAGAAAACAATATTTCCATAGAAACAAAATCCAGTGAAATAGCCAAGTAATATTTAACAATTTAAGTACCTAGTTTTAATTTTTAATAATTTATTTATATTCCAGTCCTGAAACATTGAATCCTCAAGCATTAGTTGTAATCAATGAAAAATCTGTTGATCAATCCAAAATTGACCCAACAGTTATTTGTTTTTTAAATTCTGACCCTTCATGCTCAGAACAGTCGGATCATATAAATATTTTATCAGAACCAAATTCTACTGATATACCTGGGTAAAGTTAAAACACTAATTCAAATTATTTTTTAAAAATAAATTCTTACTTTACCTACTTTCTAAATTAATAAGTAATTTTAATATTTGTTTTCATTTAAGATTGGACCCAGCATTTTGGTGTATAAATGAACAAACGAGGCAATATATACGTAAAAATGGATTTAGTCAAAATCTAGATGTTAAATTTACAGCTTTAAAAAGATTGTACAGTGTTGTTCAGAAAGGGCATTTCCGCAACTATTTTAGATATCTGAATAGATTTTTTCAAAACTGTTTTAATCAATGGTGAAACATGTCAAAGAGATTATTTATCTTATTTTGAGAGTACTGGATCAATTTATTGTGTTCCATGTCTCTTATTTGAGAATAAAACTAATTTTTCAAAAACAGGATTTTCAGATTGGAAACACCCTAAAAAAATTTCTTATCATGAAAATTCACCGGAACACAAACTATGTTCCTATAAAATGAAAGAACTTGCATCAGATTTAAGTAAAATAAATACAAAACTAATGCATCAAATAGAAACCGAAAAAAAATATTGGATTAGTCTACTGACCAGAGTTTGTTCAGTTGTTAAAAGTTTGGCAAGCCATGGATTATCATTTAGAGGTGATATAGAAAAATTTGGTTCATCTACTTCAAACACTGGCAATTTTATTATGATGATGGAATTACCTGCAGAGTACGACCCACTTTTATCAAAACATATATCTAAGTATGGTAACCCTGGCAAAGGTAATACTTCCTACTTATCATTTTCTACTTATGAACAGTTCATTAAAATCATGTCTGAAAAAGTCATTAATACCATAGTTGATGAAATTAAATCATCGAAATATTTTTCTAACAGTATAGACTCCACTCCAGATATATCACATACTGACCAACTGTCTTTCGTTATAAGGTATGTGATATCGAACGGTGAGCCAATTGAAAGATTTATTGGTTTTTTAGAAAATGTTGGACATAAATCAGAAAATCTAGCAGAATCAGTTTTATCAGTTTTAAAAAAATATAATTTAGATGTTTGTTATTTGAGAGGTCAATCTTATTACAATGCTAAAAACATGTCTGGTATTTATTCAGGAGTTCAAGCAAGAATAAAGCAAGTTTCACCATTAGCTGATTTTGTACCATGTTCGGCACATTCTTTGAACTTAGTCGGATCTTGTGCTGCAAATTGCTGTAAAGAAGCAAATGATTTTTTTCTTTTTATTCAAAATATATTTGTATTTTTTTCTTCATCCACACATCGATGGCATAAATTAAGTCAATATTCTATCTCAACTGTAAAAAGTTTATCCACCACGCGATGGTCAGCAAAAGAAGACGCTTGCCACAGTTTAAAAAAAACTGGAGTTCTATTAAACAAGTATTAGAAGAACTAATAAATGATGATTATGAAAAACCATTTGTACGGTCTGAAGCCAGAGGTTTAATTAGACAAATGAATAAATTAGAAACAGCATATATGACTGTATTTTGGAGTGATATTTTACATACATTTAACAAAACTAGTCTTCTATTACAATCTGTTGATATTGATATAAGTACTGTAGTTAGTTTGTATAATTCATTAATTGAATATGTTCAAACTTTACGATCAATGTTTAATGATTACGAAAAGTTGGCAAAAGCTATGTTTGACAATGCTGACTTAATTCCTGACTATGAACACAAAAATAGAAAACGTAAGAAACGTAATGATGAATCTTTTGAACCAGATGCTATTTTCAACGGACGTGAAAATTTCAAAATTAATACCATTTACATTATTTGTGATAATTTAATAGAAGAACTAAAAAAAAGAAAAATTTCTTATGATGATATAATATCTAAATACTTATTTTTCCTAAATATTAGTGAACAAAAAACCTCAGATGTTCGTGATGGTGCAAAAAAATTAAGAAAAATATACAAAAATGATTTGGATGAAACATTTGAAAACGAGTGTGTCCATTTTCAGAGCTTGCTTAAAACTATTAAAAACCCTCCAACAAATATCATTAATATGCGTAAATGTATTAAAGAAAAAAACATAGAAGCTATTTTCCCTTATGTTTATGTTGCTCTCCGAATGTTTCTATGTACTCCTGCTTCTAATTGTTCAACGGAAAGATCATTTTCCACTCTACGGAGAATTAAATCATATTTAAGATCAACCATGTCATCAGAAAGATTGAACAGATTTCATGAGTTTTATTTTATATTAATGTACCTATTTACTACTATAATTGTGTAATATCAATAAAGTAAAAGAATTTCCTTTTTTTGGGGGGGGGGGGGGGGGCAAATTGTATGTTGCCCCTGGCGGCAATTTTTGTAAATACAGGCCTGACAGTGATTGATTAGGAATAGGAGTTTCTAATGTAATGATCATATCTTCAGTATACTCTAGAGGATGAATACCAGTTATGTTATCATTAAATAAAAATTCCTTTAAATTGTCCAATGCTCCATCACAGTCATCATTTTCACAATGGGATCCAATTGAATGACTTGACGTAAGGTTATTAATAACTAATGACTTGAAGGAAAAGATAAAATTTGCGCAAGTTGGTTTTATATTGCGCACACCGTGACTTCTGATTGAACCAAAAAAGTTTTCTATTGGATCCTGGTTGAAGTTCCGTAAAAATATAAATTTAAAACCATCTTTGAGGAGGCGTTTACAAATTATTTGTAATCCTTTTATAGTTTGTATCCAATTTATTACAGATGGCACTTGTTTTTTTGGTTTTTCATATTTCATACTTTCTAGTACAATTAATGATTTTTTTCCAAAATTCCCAATGTGGAGAATTGGCCGTCACTGCACTACGTAAGTCTTTTCCAGCAGATGGTTTGATAGTGTTACCATTAGCGCTATCAAACAGATTATCAATGAACAAACATAGATATCCGGTATCTTCAAGTGATTTGAACTCGCTTAGCATTGATTGACTCGATATAGATGTCAATCTTTTCATAATAGCACCAACTCGTTGACTGAATACATGAGCAGCACATGAAACTTTCATCTTCTTCATTTTATCTGGATATATATGGTTGTCAGTAAGTTTGGGTGCTAAACGATCACCTGCAGTACTTTGATGTTTGTCTAGCTCATAAAATTGTACTATGTCCTTCCAGGTTGCTGTTCTTTTTTTATTTTCATAGACGTAATGGAGGTCTTTTGATAAAAGGTTGTTTCTTAGACCTTTTAATCTTTTTTTTTTTTTAATTAATTGATTTTCCAAAGAAGAACGTCTTCCTCTTGTAGGTTTTTTATATTGTTGACAAAGACTAACTGAAACTTCTTCTTTGAATTTTGCCAAAGTTAGTTTATGTCCAGGTAATTTTTTATAAATTAACCAAGAGTTTACCAGTGTCATATCAAGTAAATGGTAGAAGCATTTCATATACCATTTTTTAGTTCTTATACTTATTCGGTAACGACCAATCATCGAGTCCATCATATCAACGCCGTCCATATGCTTACTATAAATATTTATACACTGTGGTTTTGTAACTTCAATATTAGTTCTGGTTTTTCGATCATGTCTTTTAACTTTATCAGTTGGAACTTCACCTACATATGTTGATGCAACTTTTACGACTTTATTGTCTCTCCATCCGACTGCTGTTATAGGCACATTTTCGTATACAGTGATAAATTCTTCAGACGTACCTCGTGGTTTTTTTAGCATAGATTTATCATCTATTGGAACTCCAAAAAATCGATTTGCACGAAAAGTTCGTACTGTGTGTATTTTACGGTTTTCTAAAAATGCCATTACTGGAATAGATGTGTAATAGTTATCAAAGTATAGTTTGTGATGCATATTTATTGGAATAGATCTTGTCAACCGGACAACAACATTTCCCGTGGATCCAAAGTCTGGTTCAGAATAAAATAATCTTTCAAACGAATTATTTTCGTTGCCAGTATAAAACTCAAAATCATATTCATATCCAGATGACCCACAAAGAACAAATAATTTATACCCCCATTTATGGGGCTTCATAGGTAAATATTGTTTCATATATGATCTAGCTTTTGTAGGGCATATTTGTTCATCTAGAGAAATACACTCTTCCATTGGAATACTGATATATTTTTGTTTAAGAGCAGAAATAATTGGTCTTAGCTTAAATAATCTGTCACGATTGGGATCATCTCGTGGTAAGTCAAATTCATTATCATTGAAGTGTATATATCTCTTTATATTTTCAAATACATTCACACTCATGCAATTTCTAATAATATGATTATAGGTGTTTCCTGACCAGTAGCTTCTTAAATTTTGCATATGAACTATTGACATCATAATTACTATACCCAAGTACTGTTCAATATCAGTTTTATAAATATTGATTTCTTCCATAGGATTTTTCTGTGCATGAAAAATTCTTGTTTGTTCTAAAATACGTTCTACTAATTTGTCATCAAAAAAATAACGAAAAAAATCAATCGGCGAAGTTAAATTTGAAATTTCTTTTGATAAACAATCAGATCCAATAAATTTTATGTGTTCAGAATTCGTCACAAAATTACCACGTTTCCAAACTATATTCGGTTTTTCTTTTGGTTTAGAAATATTTTTTTTAGAGCGAGAACTACGTGTTTGAAATGTATTATTTCTAGTTTTTTTTTTTAGGCTTTTTTAGCCACAGAAATATTAAAATTATTAGCATCTGATGTTGATGGTAAATAATTATCTACTGTTACCTCAGAATTATTTTCAAAACTGTACTGGCTAAAAAGTTAATTTGTGAAATTGTCAGCTATTTCTAAAGGTGGCGGACTATTCTCGCGGTAATAAGTTGGCAAAGTGAAAACTTCATTTGAATCATCAGGTTGACTGTTTGGAATCAAATTGTCAGTAGGCACCAGTTCATCACCGTACTAAAATACATTATTAGTTAGATACAATATACTTTATACATAAATCAAAAAATGTTCTTACGTGATCAATCAAAGATGTAAACAACTCATCGTCACTCATTACATCGCTAAATTCATCTTCACTTATATCAGGAATGTTATAAATAAGATTTTCAATATCTTGTTCTGTCAATTTGTTCATTTTTTTAAATTAAAAATATTTAAATAATTATAATACAATTGTTTACGTAGAGCCATAAATAATCGCACGTTGGATGGCAACGGTACGGACGGATATGACACGAGTCACGACAAAATACAGTAAGGGATATGCAATACAATACAATATGTATAATCCAAGCAGCATGGAAGGTCATTTATGACCTCTTCAATCTAATCAGTGTAAACAAAAACGTATTAGCTTAAAAATTTAACGAATACTATTTATAGATTAAGAAGTGGTCCCTAAACAGTAAAATTATTTTTATTGAACAATACAATCACACAAATGTTGCCAACATCATTTCAAAGTCACCTAGTCACAGCAACATGTGTTATCATTAAAATTATTTATCAATTTTGATTATTTTTAATTATATAATCTCCTTGACTTTAAAATCTTGTTGAAAAACAAATATTTATATATTTGATAATGCATCACTACCATGATGGAGTACAAATATTAATCGATTGTTGAGATAACGACCGATAAAGTGATCAGGTCACTGGTGACCTTATATGCAGTGAAGGGTTAAATAAAATTCACAAATGTATTACAAATGATTTTGTTCGCAAACCAAGAGGAATTGAGGAATATCCAAGATATAAGGCAACAGAACTTAGACAATTGCTCCTATATACAGGACCAGTAGCTTTAAAAAATATTTTATCTGATGAATGCTATCAACATTTTATGACACTAAATATAGCAATGAGGATTCTTTTGAGTACTGATCATTCTAAATATGTCGATTATGCCGCCAAACTTTTGGATTATTTTGTGAAAACATTTGAACAAATGTATGGTTCCCACTTTGTATCACATAATGTACATAGCTTACTACATGTAGTTGATGATTATGTCAAATATGGACCTCTCGATAACTGTAGCTGTTTTCCTTTCGAGAAATATATGAAAGTTTTAAAACGAATGATTCGAAAACACGGTAAACCATTACAGCAAATAATTAAACGTTATGATGAGATCTTTATTAATGAAAAAATAAAATTTGGAAATCATGATCATAATACATTTACAGTTAAAAAACCAGATTGCTTTGTATTAACAAATAAAGGTGAAATAGTACAAATTATTGAAATTTTATCAAATTCATCAATTATTGTTGGGAAATCATTTAATAGCAAAAATGATATGTTTGAAAAACCAATAAAATCTTCCAAACTAGATATGTTTGTTGTTGATAATTTATCTGAAAGCTCTAAGGAATGGCATGTATCAGATATTAAAAAAAAAATATGATTTTTAATTTGGATGGTAAATTGTTGGCTTTGCCAATATTGAAATAATAAGTATTTTTTTTTTATGCATGTGTGTATATATTATTATATTTATAATTATTTATTTTTTTTAAATTTTAAATATGTCTTGTAAATAACTATTGTTTTTCTTAATTATTTATATAAATGTGTGTTTATAGTGTAGCCTTGAATAAAATTAGTTATCTATATAAAATTATGTATCTCATCTCTTTTTAAATTTTTGATATGTATCTATTATAACAAATCTTATTATTTAAAGTCGTGAATGATACCAGTAGTTTGTTAATAATAAAAAAGCATTATATAAATATTTTTATTATTATATTTTTATATTCATGTAATACTTATATTTAAGTTTGTAAAAAAATTATATTTTACTTTTATGTTAGAAATATGTGGAGTGTTGTATGTTTTATCGGGGACAACACAGTTGCAGCTGTGCCCAAGTTTTGGTACCGCGATGGCTATTGTGCGTGGCCAAATAAGTCCATCCAAAAATGTATTGAGCGTCGTATAAATCCAAATGAGTTGGAGTTTACATATTTTAAATCAAAGGTTCTACACACAGATATAGGTAATGATTTTTATTTTCATTATTTTATTGATTTGTTAAATTAAGTTACTATTATATGTTCTAGGTAGTATATATAACTATAGCTTACTAAATATAACTTCAACTGTATGTATTTTTATAGCTCATCTTTTAGAAGCTCGATCCATAGCCCAAGATAATTCTGGATTATCATCAAATGAAATTGTTGATGTAAACACAAGCTCAAAAAGAAATAAAAAACCTAAATCAATTTATAAAAAAAATGAACCTGTTAATATTTCAAGTCCTCCTGGCCATATTTCTGAAGGTAATAATCTTAGTTAATTTCAAATTGTATTATGTATAATAATCAGCTAATTAATACAATGTACATAATATAGTTAAAAATTAATAATTTTTTTAAAATTTATGAACATATTATAAATAGATAATAATTATTAATTTCGTTCTATTTTGATCATGTCATGAAAGTTAAAAAAAAATGTACTCTACTTAATATTTAGTATATATTCATTACTTTCTCTTAATCTACCTATAACCTATTCTACAGGATCTGAAGACTTAACATTATTTCATGATAATGATGATTCTGATAAAGATAAGTCATATAATATGGTAAGAAATGAATCCAGTCCAAATTCTGATGAAGATAGCTGTTTATTTAAGGATAAAACATTAAAAACAAAATTAAACGTTGAAACAACTCCACAATTCAATCAACCAAAGAAAACATCCATCGAGGAAACTTTTGAAATATCAGGAACTGCCAATAAAAAATTGAAAATATTTCATAATAACATTTCCACTAATTCAATTCACCAATCATCAACACCTTCAGTACCAACAAATAAAGTATCCACATGCATTTCATCAATATTATCTCCTTCTATCGAACTCGAGAGTGATAAAGGTAAAATTAATTTTATCATTATTATATATATATATATATATATATATAAGCATATGATGACTATGTGAGTTACATGTATGTATATTTTATACATTTAAATATATGTTTATTCTACTTTAGCGTTCAAAAAATTTGTAACTAGAAGCCTAACCAATATCAAGTATGAAATTGAGTCTATTCAAAAAAGACAAGATTCTTTTTGTGAACTATTAGAAACCTTTTTTGAAAAATTCTCTAATCCATCTACCCATCACTCATCAATCTGGGATTCAGATATATTTCATGAGATTGTTTGCATTGAAAATGATAATGAACTGGAAATAATGGAAGAAAAGCTGAACACGGATAAATCTTATAAAAATCAAGTTGTATGTATATTTATTTACTTTAATTGAAATATATATTATAATAAAAATAATTATTTTTATTATAATAACTGGCATTGAACCAATATTTCAGATTATATCATTATTTCGACTAGTTGGAGATTCTCTATCAGAAACAATTAGAAAAATCATGCAGAAGTTATTTTCTTTCTAAATATTCGTATATTTCCACTCTGCAATGTTGTAGCTTAATATTTGGTAAGTCATTTTTAAAGTTCGTCTTTTATATTTTATTAATAAACAAATTTTTGGTATCTTGTAATTCAGTTTACAGAGTCCATAAACAAGATGAAAAAATTTCGGGATACTCCATTAAAAGAAATTAAGAAACCTATTGAACTTTGGTTAGCTCAAACTCCATCTCGTATAAAAAAACAAGCTTTTAAAAATATTAGTTCCACTAGTGATTATTTATAAAATTAAATTTAAATAGTTTTGATTAATACCTCATCTCCAAACAAATATAAAAGTATAATTATATAATATATTCATATTCCAATTATTTTATTTTGAAATTGTTCAATTTATATTTATAATTATTAAACAGTTTATTGGAAAAAATGTGTTTATTTATTATTTATTTATTATAATGCAGTATTATTTAGGTATCAAAGAGAAATGGCTTTTTTATAGTAATGTCAAGGTGAATAATTTTATCAAAATGTATATGGACCATATACAAATATTGAAATGATTGTTACAAAGTAAAGGTGAAATATTCTGACATTATTTGTAAAGAGCATATGTACAATATTGTAAAAATAAAAACATTATATATTGTTACAATATTGTTAGGATATTATTGTAGAAATAAAAAAAATATATATTGTTACAACATATTGGTGAAATATTTTGACAACTTTTAAATAGAAAGATAGAACAATATTGCTATGACAATATTGTAGAAATAAAAACTCATTTATATTGTGACAATATATGAGTAAAATATTCAAGCAATGTTTGATCTTCTGCCAAAAAGTGTACTAATAATATTTTGACAATATTTAAAAATTTTCTGACTACCACGTACGAATGTTCTGATAATATTAATATTTGTCTAGAAATATTCATATAATATTTCGTAAATATTATTTTGCCATCTGGGTAGTTATATGATTTATTCACGGCAGAATATTGTTGCATGTCGAGGAAGTCTGCTTGGAATAAATCGTTTTTACCGTAAACAATGACTCGACGCCGCGGATAGCTCCT
This sequence comes from Rhopalosiphum padi, assembly GCF_020882245.1. Classification (NCBI taxonomy): domain Eukaryota; kingdom Metazoa; phylum Arthropoda; class Insecta; order Hemiptera; family Aphididae; genus Rhopalosiphum; species Rhopalosiphum padi. Next base: position 65,950,100 of record NC_083599.1, read on the forward strand.
TCTGGCCGACGCGTGAAGTTCCATCGCAATCGCCCGCTTAGACATTGCGTATTTTTTTTCAATAGTTTAGCCTCGACTAATTCTTCGCAAATCGATATTATCTCGTTACGAACTCCCGTGTTGCCCGTAGCGAGAGACGAATACAATAAACGCAGTCTATCGACCAACTCGTTAGGATCGTTCTAATAAGTGATATTGTGTTTTTGTAATCGTATATTAATACCCGCACCCGTTAAAATATTATTTTTTCTCGAAAACAAATTTGATATTATTCCAGATTTCGGTCCTTTAGATTTACGAATACGTTCGCCGTTCGACGTCCTGTGCGCCGATGTCTGAATTAAGATCAGTTTATACTCATTTAAATCCATCTGTGTATATTTCCCCGACTCGGGGGATTTAAGGAATAATAAATCGATAAGTCCCGCCGTCACCTGGTATGTACGTGCGTCGCCTTCTATGCGTATCACGTTATCGAAAAATTGTATTTCTTTTCCGCCCAATTCGAACGCGTCGTTAGATAATTTTCTCGGACCGTATATTCGGTCCAACACCAGTTTTGTCCAAGGACCGAAACGTGCATTCAAATCCGCATATGTTGTTGGTGAGGTATGTTGAGGTGGTGGTGGGGAACGATTCACAATAGAATCCGCATCTGGCGATGGCGACGCCGCTCTCGACGGTAACGATGCGGTCCGGGAAGGTTTCCTTTTGTTATTCGTTGACGATCGTATCTCGTTCAGAGGTCTGATAATGGAGCCGAATGTGTTATTTTTTGAGGGCTGGTGACTCATTTTGTCATCATGTTTTTAAAGCCTTCACACAACAGTACCGAGGTGTCAAATATGATATTTGATTGTGCCATTCGATAGGGAATGTTATTTTCTTATATTTGTCATACTGTTACGGTTGCCTCGTGATATTTTTTATCAATAATAGTTGTTATTGTTATCATTTTCTATCGATCGATAAAAAATATATTCCTGTTGTAAGGCCAGCAAGCATCAAAGAATATAACAATTTCGTGGGTGCAATAGATTTACATGACATGTTAGTAGAACTCTATACAACAGAAAATAAAGTAAAGCGTTATTATTTGAGAATTGTACATCATCTGTTGGACATGTGTGCAGTGAATGCATGGTTATTGTATAGGCGTCACTGTAAACAATTAAATATTGTTAAATATAAAAGTATGTTGCAATTTAAGTCAGATATTGCTGAAGGGCTCTTGCGGGCAGGTAAAGATAAGTTGATAAAACAAAAAGGACGTCCATCACTAAGAACATCTACACCACCAACTAAAAAAGAAGACTTTTTGCTACCCGCCCAAGTGAAGACGTTCGGTTTGATAATGTTGATCATTGGCCGAATCCCACAGATGAGAGACAAAGATGTAAGAATTGTTCAAATTATTCACGTATGAAATGCATAAAATGTGATATATATTTATGCCTAAATAAAAATAAAAACTGTTTTCGGTTGTTCTACACCAAATTGTGATAAAAAGAAAATATGATCTCATAAGCAATTACCTATGTCATTATAAAAAATAATTTGTTATATACAAGAAGTCTGAAATTTTATTTATGTTTTATTTTGATTTTATTTATGTATAAAGGGTTAAAAAAAGTTATTTTATTATGAGTTTTTTAAAAGTTGTTTTTTATAAATTGTTTTGTTGTAAGTTGTTTTTTTATAAATTGTTTTGATATACAGGAAGTCTGAAATTAAGTTTTATTTATGGTTTATTTTGATTTTATTAACATTAAAAAGTTATTTTATTATGAATAAAGATTTAAATGCTCAATGATCTGTTTTGACATCATGTATTTTTTGGTCCCAATTATCCACTTAACAAAAATTTTTTTCATTTTTATTTATTAAAACACTCTAATATGTAAAATTGTGGAAAAAAAATTTTTGGTTTTGGTTGAATCAACCAAAAACCGGGTTTTAACGCGTCCGTTTCAAACCTACCCGTTTTTAACGCGTTATATTTTTGTTTTATATTCGCCCTCGCTTGAATTATATCCGTCAATATCGTAGGCGATGATACTGTCGAGTTGTTCTCCTTATCCAGGACCCCGAGATAATGTAGCGAATTTGAGCGCACCGCCTTTTTATATAATGACGTACTTGTAAAAGCCGTGTCTATAACGCCCGTTATCGCGCGCGTTTTCACTACTGATAACGACGAATTCAAATCTTCCACCCCGCCAACACGTCATGCAAAAATCTTTAAACTCCGAGTATTTGATATCGCCAGAGCAATGCTCGTCGTAGACTTGTTTTAAATACATTTAGTCTTGTTTAAAAAGCACTATAAAATTAGCGTTGTCGCGGATCAATTGTTTCGGGACGCGCGAATACGATTGTGCCAAATAACACACATCTATAATCTTATGCCTGGATCCAGTGGCGTGCAGATCCCTTTTTTCATGTGGGGCAAAGTTAATTTTTTTACACCCGCCACCCACCCAAAACTAAAAGTTGCAAATAATATATGTTTTATTAAGGGCCCCCATACAATTATATGAAAACACAATTTTTTTAAACAGAATATTTATTAAAAAAAAAAAATTGTAATTCAGATTCTACTATCATTTTTTATAGTTAATAGCTATTCAGTATACAATATACATTACAATAACCAACTGGGATTATTAAAAAAATAAATACAATTGCTTTGTGGTTAATATTTTTAGAATAATAACTACTATTATTAATATATAAATAATAATCTGAAATAATCAAATGTAGTGAATTTTTAATAACTGCAGACAATAAGTTTTTATTTTTATTTTATATTTATTGTATTTATAAATCAAGATCCATTATTTATTTATTATTTTATTATATTTATATTATAAAGAAAATTTGATAATTTTTACCAAATTATTTATTTATTTGTTAAGAACCCTTGAATACTGTTAGTTATATTATTCTATAGTTCTTGCAGTATAAATGTAAATGTATAAATGTATTAATATTGTAAACTAATACGTGTGTGCCCCTCCGCATACGACTGGTCTAAGGAATCTGCTGAATAAACCCTTTTTGAACGGACGACCAGCTCGTATGCGGGGCTCTCACACGTAGCAGTAAGTGTTACAACAGACCATTACAGACCATTTCAGAGTATTTACATATAATTAAACGTTATCACAATTAAATAAAGAATATTATTTTGAGCCAAAGTAATTTAAACTCGTGTTATTTTATTTGTGTGGAATCGCTAAGTGCGTGTCCATAACATTTTTGGTGGCAGCGGTGGGATATGGCTATTAGTCAGTATCCGTTACCACGAGTAAAAGAAATTACGCCATCATTTTATTCTCGTATAATTGTGTGATCGTTTAATCATCAACAACTTCAAAACATTAAAAGGCTAGTCAGAACATTCACAAACTACAGAACATCTACGGAATATTTCAGGTAATATAATTCAATATCATATATAACGTAACGCGTCGTATTAAACGGCCACCGCCCGAATAGCTGTCGGTACGTTATCGCTCGTAGGTGGTGTCACCGCACCGCGCCGTGGACGCGAACAACTGGTTGCGTGTGGAGGTAACGCTCTCTAGTAGTGCAAACGAGAGTTACCGCGATTCAAGAGCCGCACAGTGACTAACGGACATTCGATTGAGCCACCGTGAAGAAAGTAGGCCGTGACCGTGAAATCGCCGCTGCCGCGAAGAAATCAGGTCGTGACCGTGAAATTGCTGCCGTCATAGTGTACGCGCCGCCGTAACAGAGTACGCGCCGCCGCTGACGTAATCAAACAAAACGTAAATACGTGATATTATCGTGTATAGTCATATTTTACTAATAGACATGAATTGCCTATAATGCTAGCATTATGAGAAGCATGGAAACATGTCGCAATGATGTAGCCCGTCTTGACAGCAGGCGTGTATATTTACAATTATTGTACACTGTAATAATATACAATATTATATTATAATATTATGTACTTATATAATATATGTTATAGTTACACTATAATTTTTCTGTGCTATAATATCGATTCCCGAGTGAGTACGGAATAGTTATTAAAATATGTGAACAGTATATTAAAATTTTATTCATATGATCAAAGATTACAATTAAAAAGAATAACAAAATTAATTTTTATCTGTCTAGAATACAATAAAAAGAAAATCTTATAAATAATGTACAATTTTAACACTTATTAATATTATATCATTGCACACAGTATTTAACTATTATATAGGTACCTCCCCATTTACAATTTTATTTTTAATCATTTGTTAATGTTATTAGTTTAGTAAACTTTTTTCTAATGCTAAGTCTTGGTTTTTCAATTTGTTTGGCTATGCTTTTTAATCTTAATGTAATATAGGAATTAATGATTATTGTTACTAATTGGTCCCTATGATTAGTAAATAATGTTTGGCCAAAAATGTGATTGTTCATACTACTAGTTTGAAACACAGTTGTGAAAACTTCTCTTTTTATTTTTATGTACAATTTATTAATAAAACTTTTTTCATACATATCATTTAATTCTGTGCACCTTATCCATTTTTCAGACACGCTACATACATAGAATACATCCTTACTTGGCTTAGTTAATGCATTATTGGCATCTTTTATATTTATTAACAAATTGTTTGTTTGGTTAACAAATAAAAACTCTTTACAAATATTACAATTTATTAGTTTTGACGCTTTCCTCGCTACAAATCCAGATATGTATTCCGTAATATTATCAACAAAAGCTGATACTTTAAAATATGATTCCAAATAATCATGGTCATTTTGAAAATCATAATTTGAATCGGTTTGTATTTCATTATTTAACTCTGAATCTATTATTATTATTGAATCTGGTGTATTAATTAATTTTGTACTTAACATAGACTCAGGAAGACAATTTCCGTATTGGGAACCACTAACATGGTGATGGACAAGTAATTTTTTATAGGAAACCTTGAATTCTTTTGCAGAGGGATTATTATTATAGCCACTCCTTGATCTTATTGAGCTAAAAAAGGTTTCCAGATGGTCTTGTGAAATTTTATAGGATAAAACATACTCAATGTTATAATTTTGGTTAAGAATTCTATAATAGTTAATTAAATTTTTTAGACCCCAGACAAGACCTATAAAACCAGTTTTCCTAAGAGAATCTACAATTTTAGTACCATCTGTAAATTGTAGACCATAAATATAGGTTTCAAATTTACTAATAAAATCTGCATACTTATCTAAAGTATTTGAGCTTAGTGCTAAATTGTATTGTGATTTGGAAAATTTTGAACGGCAATTTAAAATATCAAATGCATTATTTATTAACAAACAAAATTCAGCAGTGGCTAAAGAATGTTCAAAATCCCTATCAAGATTTTGGCAAAAGATAAGTGCCTTACTTACACTATTGCTGAATACTTGGCTTGCAAGCCTGACACACATTTTTTCATTAAAATAGTATACATGTTTTTGAGTTAACTTAGTAGCAACTTTGAGACCTTCCTTTTTTTTTTTTAAGTATAATTTTTTTATGTATTCCCACTCAATCTTTTCACCTTGACTATTTATCAAAATGCGTTTATCACCTAAAGTGTTACGAACAAGTTTCAGCATATGACATGGATCATAAAAGCTGAAGTTGTGTGAGGGAAAGAAAAATTTGGATTATGTTTTAAATTTGCCCCCAATTTTGTACACATACTTAAATTGCATTGAGCCCCATCAAATGTCAACGAATGAATTTTAACACCGGTGTCATAAAGAAGATCTAAAAATTTTTTCATCAAATTTGCTCTTTCAGCAGAATTTAAGCCTTTTATCAAAAAAAAACCTACAGGTAATTTCCAGTGTCCATTTACACCTACTACTAAAAATACAAGTGCATTAGTTGCATGGTCAACAATATCACCATCTATTATCACACCAGAACCCATATCAACTAGTCTATGAAATTGTTTTCCATCAAATTCTACCTTATCTTTAATGGACATTTCGTCTACAACTAAATTACAAATAACAATACTATTTTCTTTGACCTTTTTTTTGAGAGTTTGAAACGATTCTTTAGTAAAACCGGGTTCACCATTTATACCTTGATTCCATTTAGAAATAGTTCTAGGATGGGGCAGCATATCAGAAAATTGTGTTCTCACAAAATTATAAGCCTTTGTAGAGTAATATTGCAATGTAACTGCAAATTTTTTTAACTCTTCAGAATACTCAGTTTTCTTGCCACTTAACTTTCTACTAACAATTTCATTTAAACTTCCAGTACCCATAGACTACAATAAAAGAAAATAAAAAAATAAAAAAAATAAATTATTAATATACACATACATATAATAATAACAATAATATTGTTTACTACAAAATAAATTCCAATTACATTTTAAATATACAAGATAGTAAAACAGTTATACGAAAATTAATAATTTATAAATAAATAAAAATAGGAGTACTACACATATTGCATGTAAAAATAAATAATTAAAAGTAATTATAAAAAAAAAAAAATAAATAATAAAATAAAATATATAATATTTTTTAAATATAAAATTAAAAGTATGTAATATTGTTTAATAATTTGTAGAGAAATTATTTATAATACTATTATCAGAATGAGAAGCTTTATACATTATATACAAATTGAGTAAATTTTGTTCAAAAGGATTCAATGCGCATGTGCTATACAGTGTACGGTACCGTATACAAGTAAACGCGTAAAGAACGAGCGCCCTCTATATTGCCACGCTCTGCCGACACTAATCTCCTGTCTATTAGTATAAGGTCTATGTGTATAGTAATATACAAACAAATCGTATACTACGAATATTACGTGTATTACCATAATCACCGGTATTCGCGTAAAAACATAATAATTTATTGAAACCCAATAATAGTTATTGGTCCCTGCGCCAGCTGTTTCGGGGCGGAGAACTTCGAATCTGAACATTGCAGTCGAAAAGGATAGTTGTCATTTATAGAGGAGTCAACCCCAATTTCCGGAATATTTCAACATCGAACACAATCATCTCCACCATTATGGACGGGATGTTAGTAAATATACATCGATCTTCGTGAGTTAAAATTTATATATATATAGCATAGTACTATGAATTGTTAGACTATAATTATTACAATTACTATTATATTAATTGTGTTGTCTTGCTTTGCCTGTGAGTAGTGATTGCCTATTTGTAACTGCTATCCTATTGCTTGTTAGCCAAAAAAAAAAAAAAGAGGGGGTTAATGAATAATTCTGAAGACAAAAATAATTCATTAGAGGAACATAACGTTTCAACTACTGATAGTCTCCAGCCCCCTATCCCAACTTCACGGACTAGTTTACCTGGGTCTAGGACTTTTCGGCGCTGCCATTTCGGCGCTGCCGTTTCGACGCTGCCGTATCGGCGATAGATATTTTCGGCGCTGCCGTTTCGGCGACGCCGATTCGGCGATAATGACAAAATACATGTTATAATGAAAATAAAGTATAAGAATAAAAAAATAAAAAAAATTACTATAAAATTGCATTTAAATTATATTTATTATAATAACTAAAAAATTGGAAAAAAAATTTTATATTTTATTTTTATAGTATTGTTACTTTTGTATTTATTAGTTGTTTAGTTCTGGACGTACTAATTGGCCACTATTACTACTAGCTATGATAAAATTGTTATCGAAGATGACTTGTACCTATGTATGTATGTATGGTGTAATAATAATATAAATAATAATAAAGGATAGTAAAAAGGTATATAACGGCAATAATTTGAACGGAAAGGCCTAGCTATGATAAAATTGTTATTGACGATAACAGCGTTCATACCGTCTACGTCTCATTCTAAACTATAAGTTTTAACACTGATGTGTGAAGTGTATAACAGTGTGTAGTGTTGTGTCGTGCGACGTGCAGTAAAAATGGCATTGATTGAATCGAAACGTAATCGTGAAATTTTAAGACACGATGGTTATATGTACATTTTCGACAAATTTAGTGCGAATAATCAAGTGAAATTTTGGAGATGTCGAAGAAAAGATATTTGTCCAGCAAGGGTGCATACTTCTTTAAATAATTTAGAGATAATCAAACTTCCTACAAAAGAGCACACCCACGATTCTGAATCCGTAGAAATTGAAGCTAATATTGTAGTCACAAAAATGAAAAGGCGAGCAATTGAAACAATGGAGACAACTTCTACTATAATAAATGAATGTGTTAACGGATTAACACAGTCAGCAAAAGTAAGTATCTAAAAATATATTTATATAAACGTAACAATATATTGTATAAAATACAATGTATATACATATTCAACATAAATAAATATAGGCCCATTCTATACGTAGTTTAGTCTATGTTCGCGTTGAGTGCACATCACGTACAATTTTAGCCTCGTACTAAGAGTTGTATCTTTTTAGGGAATCCTTCAAAATAATGAAGCGTTACGAAAAATGATTAGAAGAAAACGGAATAAAGAAAATTTAGCTCCAGCGGCACCAATAGATTTAAAAACTCTACATTTACCCGAAATATACAAAACTTACTCGCCAAATAATGGACTAAGCGAACAGTTCTTATTAGCAGATAGTGGGCAGGAATCAGATAGAGTTTTAATATTTGGCCGACTTAGTGGGCTAAAAATATTAAAAAATTCCCGAACCTGGTACTGTGACGGCACTTTTAGAATTGCTCCATTATTATTTTCCCAGGTTTATGTTATTTTGGCCGAAGCATTAGGAGGTGTACACCCGATAATTTATGCACTACTTCCAAGCAAAAAGGCTAGTGTTTATGAAAAATTATTAAATATGTTAAAAACGCTTGAACCAGATTTAAATCCAGACTCAATTTCTTGTGATTTCGAACTTGCTGCTTTTACAGCTATAAAAGATGCATTCCCAAATGTACAAATATTTGGATGTTATTTTCACTTATGTCAAAACTTTCGATCCAAATTAGGTGAGCTACATTTAATATCTCGTTATAAAAATGAACCAGAATTTTGCATACACGTAAAAAGTATTATCGCATTAGCTTTCGTTCCTATATCAGATCTTGATGATGCGCTAGATATTTTATCAGAAAGTTTACCCGAGGAACTTATAGATTTATTAAATTGGTTCGAAGACTTTTATATTGGCCGGAAAAATCGTAGTCGTGTAGGTCGACGGCCTGCGCGATTTTCTCCGACAATGTGGAATTTATACGAACGTGTATTGACAAATAAAGACCGTACAAATAACCATGCGGAAGCGGCGAATAGAAGATTAAATCAGTTAATGACAAACAAACCTACAATTTGGGCTTTCTTAAATACATTACGTAAAATACAGGCAGGAACGGATACACAGTATGAACATTTGGTAACAGGTAATAGTCCACGGAAAAAGTTACAAAAATTTAGAGACACAGACAATCGTATTTATAAACTAATTGACAGATACGATAAAAATGACATTCCAACATTTATCAGGGGAATATCAAATAATATAGCGTTGAAATAAAATTTTGACTATAATTGTATAATTAATTAATATTAATTGACTATATTATTATTATTATTATATTATATTTTTTTTTTACAAATGTATATAGTTTTTTAATCTCTTTTATATCTAAATAACTGACTATAATTTATATGTGTATTATTATGTACTAAAATCCCAATTCGAATTATTACTATATACTATTATTATACTATTTTTATAGCCATGAATGTCGTTGAATTTGAATTTTATAAATTTAGTACTTATTAAAATAACTTAATATTTTTTTTTATTACACATAATATTGTACTAAAAGAAATTTTCACTATAACATGTATTTTGTCATTATCGCCGAAACGGCAGCGCCGAAAATATCTATCGCCGATACGGCAGCGTCGAAACGGCAGCGCCGAAATGGCAGCGCCGAAAAGTCCCATTCCCAGTTTACCTGTTAGGTATTCGAATCCCCGGGACTCTACTTCTGAGCGGGAAGTCGCTGATATTACGGTAGATCATTTGCTTGTTAGGGAAACAGATTTATCGATAGCCACAAATAATTTATTAGTTAACGTATCTAATGAACTACAAAAAATATATAAGAGTATAAACAATGTCGTCACAAAGACAACCATTTCGGAAACAGAACATTCCGAACATACAAAAAATCCAGCACAAAAAGAAAATTCAGAACAAACAAAGGATTATGAAGACACGACAAATTCAGAACAACAAGAACTAGAGAAGAGTTACACAATAAATCGAATTGATTGGACAGAAGGTCTAATTAAACTCCATCAATCGAACATGACAAACGAAACGGAAAACCAACAAGAAGAAACCGTACAAAACGCTAATGCGGGAACTCTGACTATCACAGAAGATCAACTGTCACAGATCATTAACCAAAAGGTACAAGAGGCACTCAGGATACAAAATGTCCCTCAGACAGTAAAGGCAATGTCCAGCAACCAGATAGGACTACAAGACGCAATCAGGCTATTGCCAAAATCACCTGATGGTGAGAACACAGAGAAAGTAGAAGTATTCCTGGAGAAATGTGATTTTGCTGTATCTTGTACGGTTCCTACAGCTATTCCACGATTGGTACAAGCAATTCAAACCAGAATTATGGGAAAGGCCAGACAGGTAGTAAAATATCAGAACTTTGAGTCTTGGGAAGAATTAAGGGATCTTCTAAAATCAAATTTAGAACCCCAAAGAACTACTCAACACCTGTATCAGTCTTTATATGCTACAAAACAAAAAACAGGAATGGATATATTAACTTATTCCAAGGAAGTAGAGGCTCTTCAAAATACAATTATTGAACAAGAAACAATGGGATTGGACAAGCCCTACAGGTATTTATTGAAGGTTTAGGAGATTTAAAAATTTATATAAAAGCCAGACATCCAGATTCTCTTTTTAACGCTATTCAAGCGGCTCGGGAAGAAGAGATAGTAAGGATAAGTAAGATAGTAGAGATAGTAAGATAGTAATCATCAGAGGAATCCAAAAAATTATATAAGCCAGCAGCGATCTCAAAAACCCAGCCAGGAGTATGTAATGTTTGCAAAAAAGCTGGGTATTGGGCACGAGATTGCCGATATTCAAAAGCAGACAATAAGAAAACCTAACAGAATACTACTTCAGGACCAGTCGCAACAGTTAGCACGGTGACCTGCCAGTATTGTAAGTAGCCTGGGCATACGAAAGAGGTGTGCCGAAAATTGAAGTACGTACAATCAAAAAGAAATGATACCGACAAAAACAGGCGGATAACTCCCAACAACCGGGCCCTTCCGGCGGACGCCCGGTAGGGAACATCAAAAGCGCCGTGATATCTTTTGCAGAGCATACCCAATAATTTCTAAATTGACAGATTATCACTTAAAATGCAGAACAATTCAGACCATCAATCCGAACGTAAAATTCCTAGTCGATTCCGGGAGTGATTTAAATTTGATCAAAATTAGTACACTCAAAGACGAAGTGATAGTATATGAAGAAATTATCTATCATTTAAAGGGCATTATAAACTTTGACCGAGCTTCTAGCTTTGGTGCTACACATTTGCTCGTCAACAGCTAAATGTTCTTCTAACGGAACACGACTAAAACTGTTTTTTAATGTTTCTATAATTGGTCTTATTTTATGAGTTTTATCACGGTTTGGTCCATGTGTCTCAAGTGTATTATCATTAAAATGTAAATTACTTCTAATTTTTTCAAAAATATTAAGGGTCATTGTGTCTTTAATAACTTGATTGCCTAAGTATGGTGACCAATATTTTCTTACGTTTGAAATATTTACTATACTCATTAGAACAAGTACCCCAATATATTTTTGTAAATCATCTGTAGACAATTTTAATGGATTAGATAAACTGTTTTGTAAACCATATTTATAAGTTTCATCACAAATATGTTGCATCAAGTCTACAGTAAAAAGATATTCAAAAATTTGATAAGGTGTCTCTAATTGCATAAAATCTTCTGCTAAAGTTGAGTTTCCGAGAAAATTAGTGTCTACAGGAGAAAAATTATTTTTTGACCATGTTATATCTTTTATTTCAATCGGAATATGATTTTGAATAATAGGTGGTACAGGATTATTACGTTTGGATCGATGACATTTTTTTATGGAACGTTTTGGTAATGTACATGTTGTTTGTGGAATATCAGATGTTGAGGGCAAAAATAAATCAGTGTTATTAGTTTCAATAGCTGAAGTTTGAGGCTCGAAAATTGGAAGTTCAACTTTATCATCTAAAATTGTCTCAGTATTAAATTGTTCAGTTGAAAGTTTTTCAAATTCCTCAAGATTTGGTTCGTCTAATAAATTTGCATACTCATTCCATAAATCAACCTTATCATTTTCAACGTCACTCTCAATATCTAAACACTCTTCCGACCCGGAAGGTATTTCAAGTAAATGAATAATTTCTTCATCAACTATTTTTTTGTTCATAGTGGATAATAAGGAACTATACTGTCTATACTACTATATAACTTACAAGTTAAGGCATAAAACTTACTACTTAGGTACTATCTTCTCTATTTCACTGTGTTCTAATTTTATTGTTCGTTCAAGACGTTCAAGTAAAAAAAAATGCATGTGAAATAATTTTATTTTTACGCATATATTTATATGTCGATGGCGATTTATAATAAAGAGATAAAGATAACTTTTTTTCTTCACTAGTCCATTGCTTACGTGATTTGTGGTTTATTTGCATTGTCACTAAACTTTTTGAACTTATTGATGGAAATTCTACTAAATGTAAAAATTCTTTTATATTAAGTTTTTGTTTTTTTTTATATGGTTTAAAATTTTGTTTCAAAAAACTTATTGTTGCCCTTTTTTTGTTCAGTAGCTTTTGTAATCGTATGCATCGGTTTTTTAACTGTTCATTTTTTAATTGTAGATTTGGCGTAGAAGTAGTATTTAAAAATTTTACATTATTTTTTTCGGAACTTGATGGTAATTCAGTTAAATCAGAAATATATTTTCGTGTATTTGGTGTAATAGAAAGAGATGGACTAAACATCGACGTTCCTGCATCATTTAAGTTAAAACTATTCGACATTACAGATGGGTACTTAATTTCGGGAGTTTTCACTTTTAACACTTCAGGTGACATTGAAAACAACGATTTAGAATCTATAAAAATATATTATTAAATTATATTTTATAATATGTCAGTTACAAAATTATAATATTAATAAAAATAAATCGTAAATAAAAAATAATTTTATGCTACATAATTTTTTAAGGATTATTTTGAGACATTTTCTAATTTAGAAGAGACAATTAATACTATATTAAAACAAGGTCTCGGAACGGGCGGCTTTCATTTGGGCGACATAACCAAAATAACATACAACAACATTCGTCGTTCGGACGAATTGATACATATCATTTGGGCCGAGATATTTATGAAATTCGTAATATAGACTTTATATACATGTTTTCCTTCCCATTTTTAGAAACTTAGGACTGTCAGTTAACTTTAACTAGTACTTTTACTTAGATTTTTAATATTTAAAATAGTATTTATAATCAATGGTGATACGTATGTTTAATAATAGTGTACCTTCATCGATTCTTTTCTGCCATGCGATAAGATTATCATTTTTTGTCCTTGAATATCGCTCGTTAGATACAGAAAAAATGCCAAAAATATTTTATACAAATAGTGAGTTTTTTATTAATTAATATTTATTTAAAATGTCAAAATTAATTGAATCCACGAAGGAATGAGATGTTTTAGTGAATAATGGTTTTATTTATTTATTTTTAAGTAGTGATGAAAAACGTCGTTTTTGGCGTAGCCGGAATAAAACTGAGTGTAAAGCTCGGGTACACACAACAGTAGATGATATTGAGATAATAAAATCAATAAACGAACATAGTCATGATTCTTAATCATCAAAGATCGAAGGAAATGTAGCAGTTAATCAAATAAAACGACGTCCAAGGGGTCGATTCTTGAATCTCGTTATAGCAATGTCGTACACAAAAAATTGCGTTTGTCACATGAAATATGTTTTTGTCTATTCTCCAATGTGTATACGAAAAAGTTATGTGAAAAAATGTCGTGGGGGTATGTATGCCACTTTTTTTTTATCACTCGACTTTTATTATTATCATCGTTTATTTTCAACAAATTGTTTATTAGTAACTATATATTTTGGGCTAAAAACCACGCCCCTCACGAATTTCGAAATTTTTTTTTTTAAAAGACGTGTTTTTCAACTCTGATTTCGAAACTGTTTAAATTTTTGTGCGGAAACCATTATTTTAGAAGTTATAGCCTTCCAAAGTTTGCGATTTTACGTTTATACGCATGCGCGCAACACTACTTTAATGTAGCGCAGAGGTACTTGATTTTGGCGAACGGAGCCACTATACACTTATTATACTTCAACTGGCCATCAAGCCAGGCGACCGGTGCTCGTTACCCGACTAGTAATTACCCTGAGACCTACTTAAGGTGGTGTTGCATAGCAAGTCGAGGGATATTTTCGATTTGCGGAGCGCAGCGACGAGTGCCGCAAACTGTGTTATCACTGCCCATACTATAATGCCCACACAGGCGAAGGAAGCCACCAAGGCCGTATCTGGGGGAGGGTTTTGGGGGTTCAAACCCCCCAGAAATTTTTTCGTGTTATATTATGTGGTAGTAGGTAAAATAACTATTTCAATCTCTGTTTTAATCAAAACACATTTTTTTTGGCTCCGAGCCACTATACACTTATTATACTTTAACTGGCCATCAAGCCTGGTGCCCTGGTGCGTTGCATTAGCCTATCTACCTGATATAATTATCATTAAGATTTAAGATAATTGAATATAACAATATTAGTAATAATATACAATTTAGTAATAATGAGATAGTTATAAGATAGCAATATTGATATAAATATAGAACGAAGACTAATTAAAATGTGCAATTTTGTTTGTTTTTTAAATATCCTAATTATAATTTATAGCAGTTATATTATATAATATTTAATTTTTTAAATAATTATAAGGTACTTAGTACGATAAATACGATAAAATCAGTTTGCCCGAAAGTGCAATAGCGAGTAGGTCATTTTTAAGCAATTCTTATTTTAATATATTTAAACAGTTTACTGTTATAATGTCAAATTTAAATCTTTTAAAATTTTTTAAAATATTTAATTGCGAAACCTCCGGCAAAATTAATGAGGAAATTATTATTCTACACCAAGAGTGGAATTTAATTTCAAAAAGTGGAGAATACAAATGCCCTCGTGGTCATAATTTAAAAGTAGTGTCACGGAATGATACTATCGATGGCTTTGTTTGGAGGTAAGTACCTCTGGCTATCTAGTAAGTACGTTGTAAATCGATCCTTTTTTAACCCAGGTGCCGTGAGCAATGTTCGGTTAGGAATCAAAAAGTTACTAAGTGTAGCTATCAGGTGTCAATGAGGATAAATACATTTTTCGAAAAGTCACACCTTTCAATATTTAAGATAGTTGAGTTGTCCTATTTGAGCCTCCAACATACCACGTCATTCATTATGAGTGAGTTAGAAATTAGCCGTCATACTATTGTTGATTGGTCAAATTTCTGTCAAGAAGTTATGTATGATGGACTAGTTGCTCATTAAGTTAAAATCGGTGGAGTGGGTGTTGAAGTGGAAATAGACGAAAGTAAACTTGGAAAGCGGAAATACCATAGGGGGCACGCAGTTGAAGGTCAGTGGGTATTTGGAGGTGTCGAGCGAGGGACCAATAAATGTTTTCTTGTCCCAGTGGCCAGTGGAGAAAAGAGACAAAACGACATTACTCAACATTATAAAAGAGTGAATTTTACCAGGGACAACGATCATTTCTGACTGTTGGAAGGTAATTATTTAAAATTTATATTTAAAATTGAATAGATAGGTAATCTATATTTTTGAATACTTAAATATATTAGGCATACGACTGTTTGAATGAAGAGGGATATGTGCATTTTAAGGTTAATCATAGTATTAATTTTAAAGATCCCGAAACTCATCAGCAGAGCGCGGATTTTTATGCACTTAAAAGTATCGAAATATGCCATATTATAATATGCAGTAAAAACTATGAAAATATGTAAAAGATATGCAAAATTTTTTTATTTATTTAAAATTTACAATAAAACTTATAATAATTAATTACTTAAATACTTAAGAAAAAAAAATGTAGGGAATTTTCTAACTTAATTTATTTTTAAAATTGTATTTATTATTAAGATGAATAATCATATGCACTTCAAGTTTTTCTTCTGCGAAGCTGTGTCGTTTATCGATTAACATATTTTTAAAGACTGAGAACGAACGTTCGATGTCAACCGAAGTTATTGTGGCATATTTGAAGTTTAAGTCGTAAACGATTATTTATCTTATAACTATATATATATATATAAATTATTATGAAATTTAGTTTTAATTTTTCTATTTGAAAAAATATTATTTTATACATTTTTTTTAAATTTTCGCTTCAATATGCAATCAATTTTGAATTTTGCCAAAATATGCAATAACCTTTAAATATACAGAAATATGCAAACAAAATTTCACCATTAGCTTCAAATTATGATGATTTGTGGAGATAACTGACAAAAATCCAAAATATTAAAAGGAAAAAAATATGCAATTGCATAGAAATCCACGCTCTACTTATCAGCATACAAATACAATTGAAGGCTTATGGAGACATGCCAAATTTTCACTACCTCAATACCATAGGAAGAAAGATTTTATAGGAGGATATCTCGCCAAACAAATGTTTTTAAAACAAATTAAAAATAAAAATGACGCGTTAATTGAGTTTTTTAAATTGGCTGGACATTTATACAACGCGAATGTCCCAATTAATGTTGAGCAAAACTCAAGTGACGATAACAGCGATACAGATGATAATGAAGAAACTGATGATAATATTGTTTATTACTATATTATATAATATGTTAATTGTAATGATTGTTAGGTTTTTCATAATGTATATAAGTGCAATAAACAATAAAATAAAAAAATTGAATTTGAATTTTAAAATTATTGTCCCCGTAAAAAGAATTTAAATAGGTTATACACGCTCCGTGCCGCAGTAATGTAGTGGTGTTGCGCGCATGCGTATAAACGGAAAATCGCAAACTTTGGAAAGTTATAACTTCCAAAATAATGGTTTCCGCACAAAATTCAAACAGTTTTGAAATCAGCGTTGAAAAACACGTCTTTTAAAAAAAAAAAATTCGAAATTCGTGAGGGGCGTGGTAAAATGCATTTGTTCCATATTTTGTTGAAATTAATTTTAATAATGGATAATTTCAACGATCTTGCAGCTTTATATGTTATGAATATGATTTATGATATACCGGCTTATAACCCAAGGCATGGGATTTCAGTTAAGTATGACCCATTTACACAATGTGATCGTTTATTTAAAAAAAATTATAGATTAACAAAAGATTTAGTTCGGCAGCTAATAACTTTAATTGCACATTTACACCTTACATTGAACCAGAAAGAAGATCTTCATCTATACAACTCTCCGAAAAGGTAATTATTTATTAATAAATGTATTAATTAAATGCAAAAAAACTTACTGTTATAAACCTAACCTAAATTAAAAACGAACCTAATATCTATATTATGAACAATATTTATATTAATGGCCTTCTCAATCAATGTACACAAGAAAAATTAAAATTAAAAATTAAATTCTTATGGTATTTCAATTTGGAATGGTACGTACCAAACCTATTTCTACAACCTTGAAAAACACAAAGTTCACTGCTCAGATTAATTTTTAATATGTATCATATATTGTATCAAATCTCTAAATTATATAAAGAATTAAATAGGTATGAAATATAAATAACTTTGAAAATGTCTTTATTTGTAAAAATTATATTAATAATTTATTTTAATTAATTAAATTAAATAGATCTGTCAAATCAAATTCTAATGTAGTTAAAATTTGTATCTATCTAACCATATTATGACCTTATGGAACTGTCTCCTCTAGTAGAGCCATAGGCTTTTAAGAAGAAGCATCAATTTTTAAATTTTTTTTATTTATACATAATATTTTTACAGGTGTTTTTAGCATTAAACTTTTTTGCAACGGGATGCTATCAAACACCAATTGGTAACAATAGGTTGTAACAAAATTGAAAACGGAGTTGTTTTCTGTATTTATTAACTTTTTTTTTTATTCAAAACAAAATTATTTCAATTGTACAAAATATCACGTACGTGTCTCCAACCCCCCACCAAAGAAATTCGCATAAATTTCTATTTAGATATTTTGTATGTCATTTGTTTGATGGTTTTTAGAATTTGTACATCAGTATTCGAGCAATACCGGAAATACTGAAGGGGGGCTTACGACACATGTCTCCAGCCCCCAATAGTGTAAATAATTAAGTATTCATATATATTATACTGCAATATTAAGTAACTCAATTTGTATGAATTTGTATGACCATTTTTGGAGTTTGTATGCGACCCCCTCCTGAGTTGTAATCGAAAAACCAATTTTCCCGTGTGTCCCCCCCTTGATTCGGAATTTTCTAAGGATATCTATGAATCCATAATTCAAAGGCATTGTAATAAAATTATTGTTTTTTTTTTTTTTTAATAAAAACCTGTATATGAATAGTTAACCAGTATCTTAGTTACTCATAACCTGGTTATTAAACCAAAACTTAAACCTAGACTTATATTAAAACCTGGTTTTTAAAACCAAAATCGAAACCGCAAATTGGGTTTGAGTTTTCGTGTTCTTGTTTATATAATAATAATAATAATTTTTTATACATAAATCTTATATTTATGTATAGAATATATTCACCACGTACATTTAGAAATATAGTAGGTTTTGAGTATAATAATTCTATTATAAATGTTTAACAATACAGTAGTCAGTAAGTATTTACCTTTTCTTTTTACGAACCTATCTTGAAATATTTATAGTGTTCTAAAATGATAGTATGATAAAACCCTACAGATTTTAAATTACATTCATAATAATATACAAACACAAACACTAAATTTTACAGGAGTGCAGTTTTAAGATTTTAAATTATTCTACAACAAATAATTTTTGTTTTTGGTGTTGTGACTTATTTTTTTTGTAAAATATTCTGTAGATTACATAAAGAATTGTTACTTGTAGGTCTTAAATTTTTTTTTAGCGTAATTATCCTGTTCCTTTTAAATTTAAATGGGACTTGTTATAAGTGGCAATTAAAATATATTTTTACCATGAACATACAAGGTTTTGATTTACATATTAAATTGTTTATATTAAATAAACTCTGATTAATTAATGATATAAATAGTTAAAATGTTTTTAACACTAATTTTTTTGATATACCTACAAAATTAAATATGTATATAATTTAATTGTTGTAGAAAGGTTAAAAAAGAAAAAAATGTGGGATTCAATGTGTAATATGAAAAAGTAGTATTTTTCATTAAATTTATAGTCAAATAAAAATCAGTTCTTTAATGTTATTTTATGTTAATTAAAGGTATCACACATTTTTTATATGTATGAAGTACCTATAAATAAGAGCCATATAATGTAATCATAAATAATCATATGTATAATTTGTATTTAATATTTTAATATAATATACTGAAAAATGCTAAAAAGAAAATTATTTTATTTTATTAATTCAGTATAGGTGTTAATAAATAATAATAACAAAAACAAATTAAAAATTAAAGAAAAAGTATAATTTACTCAACAAATATAAAACAAAATTTAAATACTGTTGGTAAATAAAAAGTTTGTTTTACTCTTAATAGTAAGACCTTAGTATTTCTATCATATGAAAATAAGATTTGTCTTTTCCTATATTCAAGATAAATCTGTTATATTTGAATTAATATTTTGGTTTAATTACTTACCTGTGTACCTTAAATAGAGGTTATCCCTCTCGTTTCTGAATCCAAGGGAATACAGTCCAAATAGCAGATGGAGACAAAATAAGGAACTTAGTTTAATAGAGAAATAATTAAAACAATTTTTGAATACTTTTTAATACCAAATATTTTTTTTTACTTTGTCTTATTTAAAACTTTTACTGGAATTTGTAGGAATAATTATTTAAAAATAGTTTTATTACAAATATACTAAGAATGTTGTCTCCGTCTTAGAAGTAAGTGCGTAACATGATATATTTTATGCTCAGCAGATCACGTTTTGCTCCGTTGAATTAAAAATTACAGTGAATTGCCCTCTTATACAATTTAAAGTTAAGTTTATAATCTAGGCAACTTCATAAGTTTTTTATAATTTTTATTTTAAAGTGAATTATAATTATTTTAAAATTATAAATTGATTACCTATGAAGAATAATTGTGATGTTAAATACTTAGTCAACATGGTACCCGCCGTTTTTCCCGAATCGAAATTCCCGAATGGACTTTTTACCGAATGTCGTTTTATCCGAAAATCCGAAAACCCGAAACCTTTTTTCCCGAACGACTTTTTCCCGACGGTTATTGTTCCCGAAATAAAAATTTTTAAAAATTTAAAAATGTTGTTATAACTGTGAGCTGTAATGACTAGGTATGTATTTTCTATACATTATAACTAAAATACAGCTGTTGCTATACATTCTAATCTTTTCTAATCTTTTTTTTCTCCGTGCGATAAACGGGCACATGTAGAATCGCATGTTTGCCATTATTGCACTTTACCGTCGCTGATTTATATTTTACACCGATATTTGTGTTATTATTATTATTATTATTATCGTTTGTATCTTTTATCTATGGTATACAAGTAAAACGTAATCGTTGTAATCGTAAAGCCGCGTTATTCGAGTGCTATCGACCGTCGTTATACTTTCCAGTGCATTTTATTGTAAATAATATAAGATTATATACTTAGCAAAATCATTTTAATTTTATTTTAATCTATCACCATGGCTGAAATTAAAATTTTGAGTGAAACAAAATTAATTTGTGGAGGCTTTATTTATGTGCGTTCTAAATTACCAGTCAACGTTAAAACATACTGGGAATGTCAAAAGTTACGTAAAAAAGAGTGCAAAGCAAGAGTTATTACTGCGTTCAATATTTTTGAAAATAAAAATTATTTTGTACGAGAATCAACGTTGGACGATCACGCCCATGTTCCCAACCAAGAAGAGTGTGAAGCAGAGATCATCAAATATTCTTTGAAGCGGAAAGCTGAGGACCAACCACAACTACCACCTGCTCAAATATTACGTACAGAGATGGCTGGCTTATCTGACGGGGTTCTCAGTCAACTACCTAACCGTGATAATTTAAAAAAATCAATGCGTAAAGTCCGGAGGTATTTATTTTTTTTTCAAATTTCCACGAATCCAATTTAATTTTTATGTATTTTACACATACCTAAGGAAAAATTTGCCGCCCAATCCAAAAACACTTAATGACTTTGGTACTCTTCCCGATCGGTATCAAAAGACGCTTACGGGTGAACATTTTTTAATTTACGATTCACTTGATGATGATTCCGTCAATGAAGGTAGAGTCGTTGTGTTCTCGACTCGGAGAAATTTAGAATTATTGGCCCGGAGTGATTGCTGGTTTTTAGACGGGACTTTTAAGGTTTGATGGATTTTATTATATTTATTAGTCCAGGGCTTGCAAACGTTATAATAACGTTATAATTATAACGTTATACTCGACATAAAACGATTGAAATTTGAAACGTAATTATAACGAAAAACGATAAATACGATAATAACGATAATAATAAATTTTTTTTTCAAATGCAACCCTGTTTATTACCTAGGTATATGTCTATGATGTGTTAATCAGTGGTGTATTGGTACGGGTGCGCCGGTATACGTCGTATACGTCGCGAGCTTCGCGGCGAACAACGGTGTCCGGGTGTCATGACGCGGCGTTTAACAAAAATGTCTCTTAAGATTTTTAATATTTGAAAAATTAAACGTTTTATTGAAATTCTGATACTTGCATCGTCTTTAACACATAAAATAACACATTGCTACGTAAATTAAATTTCAAAAATAAAATTTTTAGGTGGGTAAATCGTTGTGTGAAGCGAGCAACTTTTACACGTATGAGATAGGCAATTCCGACGAGTAAGGCCCAATGACGTCACGCGGCTATTCTTCATTTCTTAATATCTCTTAATTATCTCTTATTAATATCTCTTATTAATCTATTGAAGTAGGCATTGAATGTAATTATATAACAATATGATTTTGTTTCATAATTCTTAGGTGTGTCCCACTATTTTCACACAAGTTTTCACGATTTTGGGAACATGCAAACAACACGATGCTCATGACACAGTTGCTATTCCATTTGTCTATGCACTGTTGTCGTCAAAAGAAACGGTTCAGTATGCCACTGTGCTAAGAGCAGTACAATCTTCATTTAACGAACACAGGATTGTTTGTGAACCGGCTAAGATCATGACTGACTTTGAAAAATCTATAATCAACGCTTGTCAAGAAGTTTATCCAAATTGTCCTCTCAGTTGTTGCTTTTTTCATTTCGGTCAATCAATGTATCGACAAATTCAATCTGTTGGTCTTCAAGCCACATACAATGACCCTGATGATCGTTCATTAAAAATGTACAGTCATATGATGCTAGCGTTGGCATTCGTACCTTTGGCTGAAGTACCTCGCATTTTCTCGCTTTTGAAAAATGACGCGCCTGAAGATTTATTACCAATTTTGGAATATTTTGAAAAAAATTATGTTGTAGGAGTAATAGCTAGAGGGCGAAGACGAGGAATTCTTCCACGTTATCCGCCAGAAATTTGGAATCAGCACCAAGCCGCTCTAACTGGTTCACACAAAACCAACAATGTAAGTGAGGGGTGGCACAATCGCTTCCAGCTTGTTATTGGAAAACATCATCCAGATCTTTACTCCGCTCTCGGTGAGATCCAAAAAGAACAAGCTGATGCTGAGATAATGATCGCGGAGCTGAGTTTAGGACGAAAAGTTAGAGCACTACCAAAAAGAAAATGGCGGGATTTTCAAAAGCGAATAATGTCCATTACTGCTGAATTTAATACATACCAGCCGTTACAATTTCTGAGGGCAATCGTACATAATATTGTTTTGTAATTTTGTTTTTAACGATAACAGCATTTATTATGTTATTATACTTTTTAGTTTTTTTTAAATAATTTTTATTTTTATATGCATATAATTTGTCGATTTTAAAATATTTAACGATAACGCAACAGCATTTATTATGTTATTATACTTTTTTTTAAATTATTTTTATTTTTTATATGCATTATAATTTGTCGATTTTAAAATATTTAACGATAACGCAACAGCATTTATTATGTTATTATACTTTTTAATTTTTTTTAAATAATTTTTATTTTTATATGCATATAATTTGTCGATTTTAAAATATTTAACGATAACGCAACAGCATTTATTATGTTATTATACTTTTTTTAAATTATTTTTATAAAACACCATTCGGGAAAAAGTTCATTCGGGAATTTCGATTCGGGAAAAAGGCGTTCGGGAAAAAAGGTTTCGGGTTTTCGGATTTTCGGATAAAATACCATTCGGGAAAAAGTCCATTCGGGAATTTTGATTCGGGAAAAATACCGGTAACCAGTCAACATACTGTGTAAACATAATTAATTACGAAAAATACTATAGTGGTTACTTATTTGTATTTATTTAAGTATACTTCTATGTCCTGCCAAATAGTTAAACAATTTGTTGACTAAGTTGACCTATTTAACATTACATTTGATCTTATTTGTCATCATAGGTATTTGTAATATTATAAAATGGAATTTTACTTAGTTTTCATATTACATCAAGAAAATCTTTTAAAGATTTAATCATTTCTAAATTTATTATTTTAACTTAGCTTTTTTTTAACCGGAATTTTAACGAAATGTTTTTGGTGTGATATTAAAATACAAATAAAAATATAATGAAAATCCTATGAACCTAGATAATAATATTACCTTTAAATTGTATAATAGGTTACTCCACTCTAATTATTAAAAAAAAAAGGTGGTCAGGTAGGTGTCACTCTGCTTTATTCTGCTATACTCACTATAATGGATGGTGTTAAATTGTGAATTCAATGATATAATATAATATCAATGTATAAGAAAAACGATCCCGAAGGAAGACGGTAAGTCTATTGTATCCCTTTCAGCACTGACTTACATTTTTGTGTAGGTGAATAACTTTGTTACTACATACTGAATATTATTTCAATTTCATAACCATTGTCAACCAATCTACATTTTTGTGTAGGTAAATTATTACCTCTTTAAATCCTGGACTTTTTGTTTTTCTTCAAATATTTTATATGTTTCAGAATGGACTCATTAGGTATCGAAATGCATAGGAAAAATATTAAAAAAAAAAAAAAAAAAACAATCATTTTTGCTAAAAAAACAACTACACATTTGTGTAGGTACGTTCTGTAATATTTTTACTTTACATATTATTATCAACAAATAACAATTTTAATAAAAAAAAAAAAAAAAATTGAACTTTTTAATACACTTTTATAGTTAACTTGAAAAACAACAGAATATAAAAAAAATAATTGCAGTAAATAATACAGTATTTTTTTATAAATGAAAATCTTTAAAACATGTGTTCTTTGCAGTTAAACACAAATAAATATTACACTAACTACATCTTATTCGAGTACGACTTTTACATTTTTTATTTCTACAATTTCTCGCAGTCTTCAAATCATCAACAATTGGCCAGTGTTCATATTTGTCCTTCGTTTTATGCTCAGGTGGAAAACGAGTTCTATAATTTGGAATTTTTTGTTGTGGTTCGGCTGGTTCAAGGTTATCTTCACTAGACGACGAAGAGTCGACCGTAAAGCCCCCCCATACACGGTCAATTTTGAATGACAATCAATGTGATTTACATTCATGACTGACTATGTATGTGTATGACTGATAATGACTGACAGTCAAATTTTATGACTGATGAAATTCAAACATGTTTGAATTTTTATCATCAGTCAAGATGATTGACATTCATGATTGGCCGTGTATGTCTATGAATGTAAAATTTATCAGTCGACCAAGTAGAATTGTGTGAGTCAGTCGTGTGTTCTTATTTGTGTTTCGTAATTTTATATATTCGTCCATAAATGGCGAATAAGGTAAATAATGAAGAATTTTGGCGCGAATTTATACATTTATACCGTAGTTTACCTGCTACGTGGAAAATAAAAAGTGATTTGTACAAAAATAGAATTTTGAAACAAGAATGTTATGTACAGTTAACTAATAAGTTAAAAGAAATCGATCCATTGGCTGATATAAATACTACAAAAAAAAAATCAACACATTAAGATCAAATTATCGTCGCGAGTTGAAAAAAGTTATGGCGAGTCAAAAGTCCGGTGCAGGTACTGACGATATATACTTGCCATCGGTTTGGTATTTTGACGAGTTGGAGTTTTTACGGGATCACGAAATGCAAATATCTGGAACATCGACAATGGATGAAGAAAGTAATGATCCTCAAGACGTAACATTGGAAAATTCGGTATGTAATGGAATATTATTATTATATTATCATAAATAGATATTTATTGTTATAGAATATTTGTTAAATTAAGTTATTTTTAAACACGTTCGTGACTTATTAAAATACACATGCTAATCATATAAATAACAATACAAAAATAAATATTACCCATTCAAGTGTTATCGTAGGCATATAAATAATTGTTACAAATGAAAATATAGTACGTAATAACTAATAATATTATAAGTATTTTATTCTTTATTTATTCCAGACAATATAACATGATATTATAATTTGTATATTACTAATAAACAAAATAAAGAAAAATAATAAAAAAATAATTAAATATTAATATCTATTAAATTGTCTTGCCAATGGACTGCCCCGGCGTTGTTGAAATAATCACAAAATTTATCTCGTATTTTTTTGGCTGTTACTGATGAATTTCTACCTTGATAAGGCTGTAGCTGACCTAATTGCTCATCTTGATTTCTCCAACTTCCTGGTTCCACGTATCCTGTTAAAATATTTTCAAAATCAACACTATCATGTAAAAATGTTTCCATTTTATGTTGACGTAAAAAGTTGTGAAGATGGCAGCAGGCACGAACGATTATTGTGGTTTTTTCCGGACATAAGTTTATTGTTTTTAAAAGTATTCGAAATCGTGATGCTAGAATTCCAAAAGTATTTTCAATAATTCTACGAGCCCTCGACAATCTGTAATTGAAAATACGTTTTTCTTTGCTTAAATTTCTATGTGGATAGGGATTCATCAGATTATTTGAAAGCGGAAATGCATCATCCGCTACAAAAACATATGGAAATTTGTCACTTATTCCTGGTAGGTAATCTGGTTCCGGAATCTTTAATTTATTTTCCTTAAAATTTTTGTAAAACAAAGTATTTGAAAATACACCTGCGTCTGAAACTCGTCCATTGGAACCAATATCCACCATAATGAATTCATAGTTGGCATTTGCAATTGCCATTAAAACAATACTGAACGTTTTTTTGTAATTGAAATAATACGAACCAGATTCTTGAGGTCTTATTATCTCTATGTGTTTGCCATCGATCGCCCCCAAACAATGATTAAAATTCCATTTTGATTCAAAGTTATTAGAAATAATTTTCCATTCTTCTTCTGATGCAGGTATCTGAAATCGATAAAAAGTATCAATTAATTATTTATGTTATTTTATTTATAGGAATATAATATGTTCGAAACAGGCTCCCTTGAAACTCTTCAAACAACTTTACACGAACCACAAAAAAGAAGAAAAAAATGGAAAATTCTGAAGAAAAGAGAATGAATGATTTACTAGAATTAGCATGCAGCCGCCTACAACAATCTACATCCGATAACGACATTGTAGCAAAATCGTGGGCAATTGAACTAGGAAAACTTGAACCAGACCAACAATTGTTTGCTCAAAAAGCAATTAACGATATCCTGTTTGAAGGTCGCTTAAAAACTCTTCATAGAAACTCAGTAAAAATTAACCATTCTTGTGTATGCTCACGCTCTTCAACACCATCTACATTTATTCAACCTGCGCCTGTTTATATATCTTCAAATTCAAATTCATCACTGTCTGGTCATACATGGGAGACCCCACACGTTTCAAACACGACAGCTTACAATAGTTTCAGTGAACTTTTCAACGACACTCAATATACAAATTAAGATGTATTACTTTTATTATTTTTTAACTATTTAAACAAATTGTAAACATTTTTTTAATGAATTAAAAATAAATAAATTTACTTACCTTTATATTATTTTTTAGTACAGTTATTATAGCCTCACATGTTTCTATGATAATTTTTCCAATTGTTTGGGGAGCGATTGCGGTAATGAACTTAAGTTCTTCAAAATTAACGCCGGTAGCCAGGTATCGTAGCGTACATGATAAACGCTGGGCCGGAGAAATTGGTTCTCTCATACAAGTATACTGTTTTTCTATCATTGGTGTAATCATATTTAATAACTCCGAAAATGTCGTGTTGTCCATGCGAAGATAATTTCTATAGTCAGATGGAGAAGATAGTCGAAGTTCGTCTAGAAGATTATGATAGGAAAATGTGTTCCTTTTTTTGGCCATTCTTTCATCCAAAATCTTTTTTTTCTTTTCGTTTTTTTCGTTTTATCACACGCTAGGTAAATAGAAATTCCAATAATACCTTCTTCATTCATTTTTTATTCATGCAAATTTTAATTTTCAATTTAAAATGAATTTTTTTCAAGAAAAACAACTACACGATACACCAGACTTTCAATACTGACAATTGTGTTGACTTATAAAATAAAATAAGCGAATGACTGAAGACTGTCAGTTTTGATTGACCGTATATAGTTGTTATCAATCGTCAGTCAATGATCATACTTGACTGTCAATCACATTGATTGTCATTCAAAACTGACCGTGTATGGGGCGCTTAAGAGGTCGTTTGTTTTTAATAAAAGCTGCTAATCAATCACGTGCTATTTCCATTTTAAATTCCATTAAGTCTTTAATACAATTTTTTTAATTCCCATATTTAAAGCATCTTGTCTATACTCCATGCATGCATTAACAATAGACAGGTCGATAAAGTATAAGGCAACTTTTAGTGTCCATTTTTTTTGTTTTTACTCACACGCGGTAAGCCTCGAGTTGTTGGTCGCACACGTCTACGCCACCCATATTTTGGTTATAAGTCTTGATTACTGATGGACAAGGAACTTCTATATATTTTTTTTCAGACTTACTCCATTGTGTGTGGTTCCACACCTGTGGCTGTTGATAAAACATTGACACACTTACTATCTTTCAACTTTATTGCAACTATTTGGTTATCAGACCGTGTAAATTCTTCCCATTCCCCTTGCTTAAACTTTTTATCTTCACTGAAATGTACATTTTTTAAACGATTATTCATATACCTGTCGCCTTTATTGCATTTAAACGATCTAGTAATGGAACAGTAGTGAAATATCTGTCAAAAAATAATACAGAGTTTTCTGGAATAGTTTTTGCTAATCTTAAGACCACCGCTGGGCCTAATCCAAGTGATCTATCTAATGGTGTATTTTCGCCTTGATAAATTTCAAAATCAAGTACTAAACCCTTTGAAGTTGTGATAACAAAGTTTTTAAGACCAACTGGTCTAGGTTTATTTCTAACGTATTGTCTATAGGGAATACGTCCCAAAAATGGTATCATTTGCTCATCAATAGAAAAACAACTTATATTACGCGGTATACTTAAACAAGCATTACGTACGCTGTAAATAATTGGTTTAATTTTCCAAAAGCGATCTGCCTGTGGTGGACGATTGTTGATATCCACAAAATGTAAACAAGAACAAAGTAAAAAAAAACCTATCTCTCGTTATGGCTTGTGCAATTAAATCAAATTGGATACCTCTTTGCCAGTACATATGAACACGAGGAACTTTATTATACCGATCATTGCATGAGCTTTAAAGAACACATGTTCTGTTTCATGTTTCTTTATTTTCATAAAGAACTTTTATTTCATATTGCCAAACAGATAAAAAAAAATGTATTTTTTTCTGCAACACAAATAGAAAATATGATTAACTAAAGTATAATCCCTAATGAAGAGGATGGTACTAACTATGCTATATCAATTGTAGCTGGACCATTTAGTAAGTATTATTATTAATTATTATGAATAAAATAAGTGAGTGTTCATGATTTTTACTCTTAATTTTTATTTGGAAAAAGCATTGCAATCAAAAGCGGTGTCCAAGGCTTGGTCTGAACAAGATTCGTCAGATGACAATGACAATGTCAAAAATAATTTATCCCCAAAATATCCATCTCCTAAAAAAAGGAGGATGATGCCAAAATGTGCACGTATGATAGAAAAAGAGTTTAGCCCAAATCTCCCAAAACCACCAACTACTTCAATTAATTCAACTAGTAATTTATTATTTATTGATTATTCCTATTTATTTTTATTATAATTATTTTACATGTTGTTATAATGTATGTATACATTGTTTAAATTTAGTAACTAGTACAAACAAAGATGATAAAATAATTTCAAAAGCTGATGAATTATTATGTAAGTTTATAAATTAATTTTAATGAATATTAATTTAAATAGGTTGAAATTATAATATATATATAGATATTTTATAATGTTTATAATGATAAAAATTAGTGCTCTCGATACCCGAGTACCCGAGTACTACCCGGGTACCTGGGTACCCTTGTTTTACGGGTATTACCCGATTTACAATATTTCGGGTATCCGTTATTGATTGGGTACCCGTTACGGATCTGGTACCCGTTATGGTTTGAAAACTCATTACCAGGGTTGGGATTATATAGCACTTAAATTGCATAAATATGCGCTATATTATGACCTTAACTATCGCTAAATATGCGTTAAAAATATGCAATAAAAACAACAAAATATGAAGAAAAAAAGGAAATTTATTAATTAATCACTTAAAAAAAATCCCAGAAAAAATTAGCAGATAACAAAAATATTATACTATAATATTAACATCTTATTAATAACTCAAAATTAGATAATTTATATTTTATAACAATGTAATAATTAACAATAAATTGATGTCGGCCTAGACCCATAAACTAATGAATAAATAAATATAAATATTAATAACAATAAAATAATAAATCAACGATTGAAGGCATTTTGATTCCTTTTTAAGAACGTCAGTAAATTAACGTTTTCTGACAAAAGACAACTTCTTTTAGATGTTACAATGTTTCCTGCTGTGGAAAAACAACGTTCCGATGTAACTGATGTTGCCGGTGCACATAAATATTTTTTAGCTAAAAATGCCAGATTTGGATATTTCAACTCATTATTTTTCCACCATATAAGGGGATTGGATACATTATGGTTTAATTGAGGTTCACGTAAGTACATATCGAATTCACTTTCGTTTTCCCCATATGATTTTGCATCCAATAAAAAATCCATTGCACTAATCTCCTCACTTACGACTTTATTAGATTCAGCTAGTCTCGTTGTCTGTAATAAATTTTGTACACGTTTTCTTACATTTTCTTTTACTTCATCAGTTTCTGTCTCTAAATATTTGTATCTTGGATCTAGAAAACAAGATATTTGATCTATAAATACTTCATCATATTCCTGCCTCTTCATTTTAAATCTCTTTTGTAAATTTTGATTTATATCTTCATTGAAGTTTCTTACATTTTCATTGTCTTCAGATTTTATTAGCATGTGTTTATTGATTAACCCATAAATAATTGGTCGGAGTATAGAAATTGTAACATTTTCCTCGCATAATACCACTGTTGCAACTTGCAAAGGCTTTAAGAGCTTAATCATTGATTCCATTTCTGTCCATTCCCCTTCGTTTATTTCAAGTTTCAAAGCTAACGCAGCAGAAGTTACCTCTCTGTCTGCTAAAACTGCGATGATAGCACCTCGATTTACTAGAAGCCTTTCACACATCAAATAAGACGAATTCCATCTAGTGGCGCAGCTTTGAATTAGTTTGAGTTCTTTCAATTCAAACTGCCGTTGTGTCTTTCGTAAAACAGAAGCTGCAACATTGGAATGATGAAAATGACTAACCATAGTACTAGCTTTCTTCAATATGAGTGAATATAACTTCACCGATTTTAAAGCAGTTTTCACACAAATTTGTATTGTATGTGCAGCACAACAAATACTATTCTCCACGTTTTCAACTAAAAGAACTGAGGATACAACATTCGCAGCATTATCATGCACAACTGCATGAACTTTTCCATCTAATTCCCACTCTGCAATTACCATTTCTAACATAAATGCTAAGTTCTCAGACGAGTGCCTTTCCTCTATATACTCCGCACATAAAGTATAATTTTTCAATTCCCAGTTATCATTAATATAGTGGATTGTTACTGATATAAATGATTCTTGGGCTCTTGACGACTAGCCATCCGTTGTCAAAGCTACAAATGACACTGAGCTCAAAGAATTCATTATTTTTGTACGCAATTCACCGTACAACAATTGCAATCTGGATGATATTGTTGAAGCTATGGGAATTTGATACCCAGGTTCCACAAGTGACATAAAGTGTTTAAATCCATCGCTTTGAACAAATGAAATTGGGAGTCCATTCGCAGAAATCATATATGCAAGTGCTTGGGAGATTTGTTCTTGTCTATCAGCACTATAGTTATCGTTATTTCTTCGTCTTTTCTTCCTAGTAGGTTGTGCACTATCAGAAATTTCTGCGTTTACTGAAGAACTACTTGATAATGAAGCAGTACAAATTGATGTTCTTGAACTAAATAAAAAATTATATTTCATTCAATAAATTTAGCAGTGATTTTAGATTCTAAGTAAAGTCAATAATACACTGATTTAAAATGCTGTTTGGTTTTTATATTCATTATTATTTTTTATTTGTGTATATGTATATTGTATATCACAGTGTTCAAAAAAAACTACTAATATATTTGATAAATAATTAATCACTGGTCATCTCCGTCAAATTTTATTCGAATAAAAAATTATTCGGATAATTTTTAAACATTATTCGAATAATTTTTGTTCATTTTTTTTTTAACCTTGACATATATATAAGATTAATAATTAATAATAATAATTTTGTTTGGGTAACCATAGGGTTGGCAATTAAAAAGAGACAAATAGTTGGCATTGCATTTTAAATTACATGATGATGATTGTAAATGTTATTTTATTCGGAAAAAAGTACAAATATTATACATAAAACAAATATAAATTTATAGAGTAAAGTAAAGAATTTGATAAATTTTTTTGAATAATAATTTAGTAATATTATAATATGAATATTATTTTGTAATAATTACAACAATTATAAATAGTAGTAAATAGTAATAACAAAAATGAAAATAAATAATTATAACAAATTTTAAATTTCAATAAATAAGTCTTATAATAGTAAGTAACTAATTATAATTATAATTCAATTATTAACAAATGATATTATACTTATTAGTAATAAAGTTTTGAAATTATCAAAATAATTTTTATTCGAATAATATTATCACGCATATAAAATATTAATATACTTTATTTCAAGTATCTATAATTGATTTTTTTAAAAAAATGAACATCATACGTTCATAGTATTAGCCTTGAGTAGAAAGTAGAAAATTTTACACTCTCAAAAATAATTGCATTAATTAACTATACATAATTATTGTAAACTAATATCATAGATTAATTCTGTGATAATATTATAAAATAGTTATAATACCTTTCATTCTCATCCATTTCAATAGCTGTAGACCCTGTTACTGTATCATATTTATGAACATACTTTAAATGTTTATTTATTGCCGATGGTGATCCATTATATGATATTATGGCATTACAAATATTGCAAGTAACATCTTTTTCATTATTACATATTTTGCAAAACTGCCAAACCCAACTTTTTCTTTTTCCAGACATCTTTTTATTTTGAAAAATGCAGTACTTTTAAATATCACTCGTATAGTACGAGGTTAGTACTCACGGTTGTCACAGAGGGTATTCGGACAATTGACACCCGACGGTTTTGCCGATATCGGACTTTTTGCACCCGATATTTTTAGAACACGGACAATTGACACTGAGCGATTACGATTACGATTACAATGACGATAATCGTGAGTAGGTAAGTACCTATAGGCATTAGGCAATAGTTATTAGTTACTAGTTAGTGTCTGTTGTAGTGTAGTGTGTACTCAGTTTTCTTAAAAGTAATTATTATCATAATATTCATTCAATATGAACTCAGAATGTTCCGATATAATTGAAATAATTAAAACTAAAGTGATAATTAATGATTATATTTATGTGTTCCAAAAAGAAGTTGGTGATGGGTTCAGATATACTTGTGTTCAACGAAAGAAACATTATTGTAAAGGTAGTGTAACGATAAATTCGTCCAAAAGCAAAATTTTAAAATTTCAAAAATATTCTCATAATCCTGATTCTGCTGAAGCTGAAGTATGTTGTGCCTTAAATGCGACGAAAGAAAATATTATAAACAATTTTGATATTCCTTCTAAAGTGTACGCAAAAGAAGTTACCAAATTAACAGACGTAGCTGCTTGTTTAATGCCAAATGAAAATAATGTAAAAAGAAATTTAAGGAGAATCCGTAACAATTCATATCCTACAATTTCTTCCAAAGAATTCGTATTAGAGGGTAAGTGGACGATGACAGCAGAACCTAATCAGCAAAAGTTTTTATTTTATGATAATCGATCAATTAATAGTCGTATAATTATATTTGCTTCTCAAGACTGCCTAGAAATATTATCACAAAGTGATCACGTGTTCATGGACGGAACATTTTCTTCATGCCCTAAAGGATTTTATCAACTTTATGTACTACACGTAATTTATAAAATGAAACCTTTATCTGTCGTTTATGCGTTATTACCAAAAAAAACACAGACAGTTTATGTAGAACTTTTGATGACTCTCAAAGACACGTGTTCATCAGTGAAGTCATTTTCTATTGATTTTGAACTTGCTATGATAAAAGCGATTGAAGAAGTTTTTGAAGACAGCGTTTCCATACATTTGTGCTATTACCATCTTAGTCAAAGTGTGTGGCGTAAAGTCCAAAATCTTGGTTTGGCATCAAAATATACAAAAGACAAAGAATTCCGTTGTTCAGTACGAATGATCAATGCATTGGCCTTTTAACCACTTAATATTATTAAAAAAGATACCATACTCATACACGTACATAATATATACATATATTTTTTTAAATTTAAATATATTTTTTATAGGTATGAGCTTATTATATGACATTTTTTCATATGATAATGATGTGGATGATATTTTAACATACTTCGATGTAACATATGTTAATGGGCCGTACAAATTAATTAACAATACGCAAGTTATGTGCTTCAAAAGGAGACCATCTATGTTTGCTCCATATATGTGGAATGTCCACAATGCCACAAAATTAGGTTATAGTAGGACTAATAATGTATCAGAAGGTTGGAACAATAAGTTCCAACATTTAATTAGATTTAAACATTCACATATATATATATTTATTGAAGCTTTACAAATGATGAACTCCATTACCTCAATGGAGATTTTAAAACTAAATACAGGTATTCAAATAAATTGTAAAATTAAATCAAATGAAGAACGGCTTAAAAACATATGTAAAACTTCTCAATTCAAAACAAATAGTGAAATTATTATTTTTTTTAAAAATGTATCCTACGTAATTAAACATTAAATTTTTATTAAAATTAATACAAAATCGTTTATCTTTTCATTTTATTAGAATAAACTTTTCAATTATATTATTATATTATACGCTGATTATTCAGTATTTATAAATTTTATATTCGGTGTCAATTGTCCTATCAGCGGGTGTCAATTGTCCTATTATTGGGTGTCAAATGTCCTAGAATCGTCACAGAGGTTGTCACTCACGCTGCAGAACTTCAAAATTCACAGTTCAGATATAGTATTATTAATAATATATTGTCGCACGTGCTGCATTTTATCTATTTAATTGTATGATTGTGATTACTTATTATCTGGGTATAGCTATACATATAAAAGGTAACAAATAAGGCCACTATATCCGTTATCTGCAATATAGGTTTTATAATAGCTTTTAACATAGTATTCAACATTATTCTTGAAAAAAATAATTATTAAAGTATAATATATTAATATCCCTAGGTATGATGACTAGTGAACCGACTATTTGAAACAGCTGAGAGCCGAGAATCACTATAGCGCATAAGTATAATAATATATGCATATAATGAATATTATGTTAACATATAAAAATATCTACATTTTACTTAGAGATGTAATATGTATATCGTGTTTTACGCCATCGTGTGCACAGGTTCTAAAACAGTCCAACTTTAGAAAAGTATACATATAATATTTTTTCAGCATTGCTGATAATTTCAGGACAACATGCAAATAATATGAATTCAACTTACCGGCTACCGCATAAATTATAAATAATAATAATGATATTAATATAATATATCCTAGACTGATAAACCGTCTCCGCTCAGAATCGTTTTTCGTATACAATGATATAATATCATTGAAATCAAATTTAATACAATCAATTACAGTGACCCACTTATAACCTACTTCACAACAGAGCGATACCCACTTGTCAACCTTTTTTAAACCGTAATTTTGTTAATTTAAAAGAGGAAATATTTTTTATTTGAATAATTGTGTAATGTATAATTTAATACTGATTACCTCTTAGCAATTAATAATTAAAACAACCGTTTACGTATAATAGAAACCATTAGGTACCCGAAAATTTTGGGTAATGGGTACCCACTACCCAAAAACGTTGATTACCCACAAAATCGGATATTACCCGAATAAACTGGTACCCGGGTACCCGGGTTTGTTGGTCCCCGGGTATTACCCACA
This sequence comes from Rhopalosiphum padi, assembly GCF_020882245.1. NCBI lineage: Eukaryota > Metazoa > Arthropoda > Insecta > Hemiptera > Aphididae > Rhopalosiphum > Rhopalosiphum padi. The sequence continues at coordinate 65,986,069 of NC_083599.1, forward strand.
TCAAATCAAGAGCACTAATAAAAATACTAACTATTTATCATTTTGGTGTATATTTTTGTTTAAGTACCAAATTCAGATGATGGTTCAACTGATATAAAAACAGGAGTAGTTGAAAATTTTTATAATCATAAAGAGGATAAGTTGAAAAGTATGTTGCAAGTCATTACTATAATATATATATATATATATTTATTTCAACTTGATTTCAAAATAAATTATTGGTATACCTAATTTGTTTGTTCTTAATATAGCAAGTTCTATGGGTAATATTCAATCTATTTCTGAGATAGAAAATGATCATGGCACTGAAAATTATATGCAAGCAACTTCTTTCATAAAGGTTCTCTAAAGGTTTTTTTAAACCTATAGATGAATATCTTAAAATCAAAAGTATATTTAAACCTGATTTTTTATATTTTTACTGATTTTATTTTAAAGTTTATATTTAAAAGCTATTGTTTGTTTATTCAGTTTCTGATTCAAATGTTGATGGTGATCTGTCAGCAACAAAAAATATTGTGGTAGATTCAAGTAAAATACAGCTTGTTATTATCGACTAGCCTCTAATTTTTCTAGTTCCTTGTACTAGTAGAACTATTAAAACACCCAACAGAAATTTACATAGCATCCAAGATATTGAGGAACTGACTAGTTTCATTATGGATGCAAGTAATGAAGATTTTTTGACTGACCATGATTCCATTTTAAATAGTATTAATACCTGTTCTAATACTGATGTTTTGCATAGTTCCAAAATCAATGATTCATCAAATGGTATTTAAAATTATTATTTTATCTTTAATTGGTCAATAATATTAAGTTATTCTATTCTAGAAAGCTGCTGTTGTAAAAGTATCTCAGAATTGAAGTCTTTAATTATTAAAAAAAATAAATCACAGAAGTCTATTCAACAACAAATGATGATTCAACTTACAATGTTGAATAAATCCAATAATAAAATATGCAAGTCAATTGAAAATTTAGACTACAAGATGCAAGTAATAATGAAATCTGACTCTAGAGTTCGAGATTTGGCAATGCCAATCCCAAAATTGCCGTCAGCATTGTTAAATATAGTTCCTGTAAAAACTAATAAAGAGTTAGAAATAGTTGAACGATTTCTATCATCCGAACAGAATGAAGATAACGTAGATTATAAAGAGGAAATTGTAAGATGTTATTTTTTTTTTATATATATAAATATTTTTATTTTATTATGAATGACATTTCAGAAATCTTTTCTTTTTGTGAAAATTGGTTGTAACTCATCATTTAGTGCGGCAATACGAGAAGCTATAAATTCATGTTTCAATTATGAACTTCTCAGTGAATTCAGTTACAAGGGAAAAACTAAAAGGAAGTTCACAGATTTAAAGTTGTTCGATTTAATTTATGGTAAGTTAAAACATTTATATGCTAGATAATATTTTAATATTTTAATACATTTTTATAGAAACATTGTCTGGTTTTCGAAAAACTTCACTTGATGAACAAAAGTTCCACAGTGTAACTGATAATTACTTAAGACATAACCCCAAACGAATTCCAAAGCCAAATCCATAACAATTTACAGATAGTATAATGGTGTATATGTATAATGTATATGTTACCGGCAATGTGTTGAATCCGGTATTATATAGAAATCCTAGGTATTCTTTAGAATGCCAAAAACGAGCAAGAAAAGTATAAAATATAATACAATAACTAGGTATTCTATAGATTACCTAACCTCAAGCAGGAAAAGTATATATAATTAATATTTAATATAAATTTATATTTGTACCTAGTGTACCTCTGTAATCAATGATTAATGTTTATCTTGACAATTATGTTATCGCATACAACACGTGTGTGATGTATTATCGTATTATATAGGTTGACCTCATTGATTTCCAGTCACACCCAGATAGAAAATATAAATTTATATTAGTATATCAAGATCACCTAACTAAATTTATAATTCTTAAGGCACTTGAATATAAACGAGCAGAAGAAGTAGCATTCAACCTCATAGATATTTTTACGCTAATAGGAGCTACGTCGATCTTACAGTCTGATAACGGACGTGAATTCTCAAATAACATAGTTTCTAACTTAAAAGACATGTGGCCAGAACTTAAAATTGTTCATGGTAAGCCCAGGCATAGCCAAAGTCAGGGTAGTGTTGAAAGAGCAAATCAAGACGTCGAGAATATGCTCACAACATGGATGCAAACAGAAAAAACTTCTCATTGGAGTCAAGGATTGAAATTCATCCAATTAATGAAAAATAGAGCCTTACATTCTGGAATTAAGATGTCACCATATGAGGCATTATTTGGCTGTAAAGTAAAGGTTGGACTTAGCACTTCAAATTTACCGAAAGAAGTAATTGATAATTTAGAAAACGAAGAACAATTACTAGGATTATATGGGAAAAAAAAACTTCATTTTGATGATCCAACACTTCGCGATAAAAACAATACAATACAAGATACAATTCAATCAAATAATGCAAATGAAAAAGAACTTCCATATGATGATTCAATACTTTCCGATAAGGACAATTCAATACAAGATACAATTCAATCAAATAATGCAAATGCCATGGATAATCGAAAAAAGGCTAAGCAAAATCTTGAAAATCAAGCAGTTAAAATGAAAGCATGGTCAAATAAAAAACTTAAACCGACAGAAGTTGGTGCTACCGTGACGTACCGATTGGCCGACAAATCAATTCACCGACACACCATTTTGCCGACACCCGATTTGCCGACACACTATATTGTGATGAATTATACTTACTAATTAAACTATATTATTTTTTATTGCTTTAAATTATTTGTATAAATCACGAACATTGTTCAAGTCAACTTTACTATTAATACTATAAATTAACAATTAACATTATAAGCTTCCGTTTTCTAAATGAAAATGAAACATTATTGCATCTAAGTATTCCAAAATACAAATCGTACCATTCAGTAACCTAAAATTATAATTTAAAATGTTAGAAAAAAATGTATTATTATATATCATAAACGCTTTACCTATCTTTTGCAAATGATAACCTTTCTTCTAATTTTCTATATTTAGTTTTCATCTTTTGTGGTCTATTGCAGTTTTTTTGTGCTATGAGGTCAAGCTCGAAGTTTGATTGTTGGTTTTTTAGCTCTTTGATTAAAATAAAAATATTTGGCTTTGGTCTACCAACAGCTTTATTAAGAGCTGCATGCCATCCTTCAAGGTGGTTTATGGTCCTTGCTCCATCTGTATTAAAATGATTCCACATATTTCTATTAAATAGACAAATATCTGGATCCAAGTATGTTTCGGTAAAATAATTTAATAATTTTAGCACACCTAAAATAATGATGGTAAAAAAATTAAGTGTTGCTAAGTTCTAAAAATATTACGTAAAAAGTTATATTTACTTTCTGACTGTGGTGCTTCACTATGAATTTCTGTCCAACAATTATCAATTTGTTCAATCGGAACTAAGGCTAATGAACAAAGACGACGAACAACTTTTTTAATATTATCGTCATGTGTATAATCGTAAGCTAATCCCAGACTTTGAACTTTACGCCAAATAGATTGCCCAAAGTGAAATAAACACCCTTTTATGGGTGTATCAGAACCAAAGCACTGCCGAATGGAGACGATCATTCCAATTTCAAAATCTATTTGAAAACAAGCAGGTTTAAACTCTAATCCATTTCTTAATGCCGCTTCTTTTATTATTTTAAACATTCTCGAATATGTCGATGTACTTTTATTGGGCAACAATGCGTATGCCTAAACAAATATATTTTAACATATAATACTTAGTATTTTACTAAATTATAAAATTATATTATAATTACTAGAGGTATCATCACTCCTATAACAAAGCAGTGTAAGGTATAAATTTGTGTAAATAATTTTGGTGCTGACTTAAATGTGCCATCCATAAAAACTGTATTACCAGAACAAAGACGTCGTAAAAATCCTTCAGTACCAAATATAACGATTTTATTATCCGTACCATCACATCCTGTAGGTAATAATAATATTATTAGTAATAGTATATATAATTAAATCGTTTAAATAATTTAGTATAAATACCTAAAAGAAAATCTTTTCCATCATTCGTTGATCGCCAATCACCTTCAATATCTAATTCAGACAGCTTTTTAGGTAACGTTGGCATTAATTTCATACGTTTCCTGTATGCCGAACTTTTTACACTGGTATAAATTTGTAAAGCATCCTTTACTTCGGCTTCCGTAGAACCCTGTATTCCTGAAGCCATAATTGATCTTCGGATTTCATTAAATGTCTGTGGTATGGTTTTTGTGGGATTTGTTATCACTTCGTCCTTCAAATAAATTATTTTTAAGTTATAAAACACGTATTCAAAACTAATTTTAAAAAATGGTATAAAAATCGTGAATAAAATTGTATAAATTAAAACAAACTCACTTTAAGCTTATTTCGAAAACCACGTTCAGCCAATTGGATTCCATGCGTCGGATGGTTATGCGTTTTTGACATTATAGCAATATTGGAATCTTCTCTGTGTATTGCTCGACCTCCACAATTATCAATACATTTATAATAGTGGTTAGAACCTCTTGTTCTATCAATACGATGTATAAAATTATCCAAAACTAAAAGTTGGCCATCTCGCTCAGAAGTTATTATAAACCACGACATTTTAAATTTAATATTATTATATAACAAACTGACGATGCAATGATTACTAACTGTCAACTGACAAATGACAATAATATCATAGATTAGTTTTATCAACATTTTGATGGTAGATTGTAATATTCTAGATTTCCACATAAAAATTATTTTTGTATTTTATGAAACTACGTTTTGTCGGCGAATTGAAACTTTTTTCATTTTTACCGGAAACCGGTTTTCGCGTCGGCGAAACGAGTAGTCGGCGAATTGGGTGTCGGCGAATCGGGCCTGAATCGGTGCTACAGTTAGGGTTCCAGCAAATACTATAAATGACAATACGGGACAAACAATGATAATTGTAGACGACATAGCCCCCTGAAAATACTCGGACGCGCTCTATGTATCAAATACTGAATTTCATATTATTTTAATAATACGAAGACCGCCCAATTTTAAAAAGCTATATCTCGCTAAAAAATTAACAAAAATGATAATCCGAACGATAAAATTAAAAAAAAATAACCTTATAAATTTAGTACGCTTTAAATATGGGTTTCCATTTGAAAATCAAAAGTCAATAGTGGTTTCACTAATGGGTGAAAAAAATAAATTTGAATCTAATGATAGGTATCATAATTGTACACGAAAAGCGATCCTGAACGGAGGTCGGAGATGATTTGCCAGCCTAGGATATAATTTCAAGTACTTGGTGAAAAAGGTGGTTTATGTTTTAATAGCCTGAAATCAGAATACACCAAAATTTAAGTTCTTTATACCTAATTATTGTAAGCAATGTAAGCCAAACTTATGGAAAATCTTATATTAAATTTTCAACTTTTAGCTACTTAATGTATCTAAATTATATAATATTATGTTCTATCGATATGACTGTGATTGAGAATTTTGATGTTATTAATTATTATATGTCGAATTATTTTTATACATTTTTTTTAAAAATGTTTATTATTATTTATATTATATTAAAAATTGTAATGCTATTTTAATTTTAATTTAGTATACTGATGTGTTTTTTTGTAAATGGAGTTAACTCTGTATGAAATAAATAAATAAATAAATATAATAGTGCTTATACAAATTTTTTTATGAATTAAACCTAAAAAAAAAATTCAAAATATTTTGAAAATTTAACTATACATAGATAACACTACCTAGTATAAATATATAAATATTTGGTGAAAATTTCAAGTGTTTTCAAGTTAGTTTTTGAGTTATATCTATATAAAAAATCGATTTTGTCGAAAACTGGTTTTGCGTAAAAATTTCAGTTTTCCCCATTTTTTTTTGAAAACTACTGGAAAATTTTTACTTTTGACCTCTATAATGCACCGAGGATATTCACTTTGCTACAGGAAACTACCCCTGAAGTTTGAAAATAAAGCATTATTTCGATAAGTTATGCTTTACACGAATACACACAAAAAAAAAAACATCATTGTAAAATCAATACATTCATCACTTCGTTCAGAATAAAAAAAACACCCGCTCTCTGTTTTATTGGAAGGAATCTATAAATATAATATAAATATAAATATCTATAAATAGTATTCGTTAACAAAAATAAACATTTATTTTTACAAGCAAATGTTTGTAATAATTATGTGATACAAAGCATTTATCTCTTTTCTATGTAATGGGCCTTCATAAATTAAATTAATAATTTAAAATAAAAAATAAAATGCCTTCACACAAAAGTTGTTCGTTTTGGAGTTGCACAAATAACAGCCGACGAAATCGAGGTTTAAGTTTTCATAAATTTCCATCAGATGATAATTGGTAAGTGTATAGTTATTCTAATTCTTAGGTACACTATAATAGTCAAATATCTGTAACGAGATTTTTTGACCATTTTAAGGAGGTATCACAGATTGTATACAAATACAATTATATAACCTGTAGTAGTTCATTAAGATTTTAAAAATTTTATACATTTCATACTTTCATAGAAATAATTGATCAAAAATATTATTTATTCTGTAACCAGTAATATGAATAATTAGAATAAATAATTTATTAAAACAATAAATTATGACATTATGAGTGAATCAGATACCTAATTGAATCGTAAAAAAATACATTTTAGTAACACATTGCATTTTTTAAATACTTCTAATGGCTACATGGCATAATTACTTGATTTAGTTAACGGAAAACCAAATTAGGTTAATTAAGTTAAGTTAATTAAAAATTTATTTTGAAATATTATTACTTTAGTTGCATACTATGGCTTGATCAGTGTAAAAACCAAAAAATAATAAATGAATATTATAATTATGGAAAACAAAAAATACAAAATTATACCATTTGTTCAGAACATTTTCAAAAGGAAGATTATTGTAATTATACACGCGGAGTTCGGTAATATTGATTTGATTTGAAAAAAAATTAAAAAATTTCTTACTTATTTGATTACAATTAGGAAAATTCTAAACAAATGGGCAGTGCCTGTGTTAACATCGTGGCAACCGCCAGATATGAATAAATCAACTACTGATACTACTGCAGCATCATCTGAAAAATCATTAGTTGGTAAAGAAATTAAAATGTTTAAAAAATAAATATGCATATGTGATTTATTAATTTTTACTTCATTTAATTTTAAACAATTCGATACAATATTAATTTACATTAGATCATAGTGAAAAACAAACAGACCTTGAAAGTCTCTCAAATGCTAAAATTGACCATACTGAAAATCAATTTGCGAGGAAAGAACCTGGGTGGAGCCCTCGAAACCCAAATCTTAATGATAATGGTAGTAAAATTTATTAATTTAACTTCAATACTAATAATTTTAACTATTATAATAGCTTGTACAATATTTTACTTTACAGGTAGAGAGCTTTTTAAAATTTCAGTAAATAAAAAATGTAATAAAAGAAAATTTATGCCACGCTCTTTAAATTTTGACAAAAATTCTATAAAACCAGAAGATTTACTTGAATGTAAGTTTCCTCTTTTTTTACTTTAGAAATGTACCGTTTGAGAATTTAGTATCAATTCAAAAAATATTTTTAAATAAATTATTTAAATTAATGATTCATTTATATTGAATAACAAAAAAAAAAAAATATCTACAGTGGCCAAATAAATAATCACATAACAATTTTGATTTTATTTAAAAAAATAAACAATGGATCAATATATTTTATAAGATAGTTGAATCAAATAAACTTCAATGTTTGTTTACAGGTAACTTATTATCAGATACTCAAAATAATTCAGAACTTCAAAAAAAAATAACCAAATTAAAAACTAAGATACGAGTTTACCAAAAAATGATTCACACTAAAAATAAACAAATACAAAATTTAAAAACAAAAAATTGTAACAAAACTAAAATTATGGTAGAAAAGACAAATAATAATTTTTTGTTAAAAACACAGATGAGACTAATGAGTTTAAAAAAAAAATCATGGCGATTTAAAGAGGATGAAAAAAAGTTTGCTTTGAGTTTATATTATAACTCTCCTAAAGGCTATACATTCATGAGAAAGTTTTTATGTTTACCTACAGTAAGATCACTTAGGCGATGGCTCCAAAATTTAAATCTAGCTTGTGGCATAAATGAAAACATTTTAGAAGTGCTTAAATTTAAATTATCATCTTCACCACTATCAGATAGAGCTGTGTTTATAATAGTTTTTGATGAAATGTCAATAAAACAATTTATATCCTACAATTCCCAAAACGATATGTTTTCGGGTTATGAAGATTTTGGCAATTTGGCAAATTTTATTGATTCAAAAAGTATTTTACAATGTAATCAAGCCTTAGTTATAATGTTAAAAGGTATAAAACATTCATGGAAACAAGTAATTGGTTACTTTCTTTCAAATGGACCTATATCAGGAGTTAAACTTAAAACTATTATATCAAGTACAATTCACAAAATATATTCAATAAATCTTATTCCAAAAGTCATTATTTGCGACCAAGGTACAAATAATCAACAATTAAGAAAACTACTCGGCGTGACAAAAAATGAACCATGGATAATTTATGAAGATAATAAAATATTCTTTATGTACGATACACCTCACCTTTTAAAATCGGTTAGAAATAATTTTAAAAAGTATGACTTCAAGCATCAAAACGAAATATACTCATGGACAGATATTGTAGCTTTTTATAATCTTGATAAAGATAAAGTGCCAAGACTAGCCCCAAAGCTTAAAGAAATACATATCAAGTTGCCTCCATTTTCTCCAATGCGTGTATGTTTGGCAGCACAGACTTTTAGTCACACTGTAAGCTCTGCAATCTTAACACTTGTATCAAATAATCAACTTTGTTCCAAAGCAGCCTATACTGCAAAATTTATCAAGCTATTAGATAATTTATTTGATGTGTTTAACAGCGTCTCATTTGATGAATGCAAAGTATTTCGCAGACCTCTATCTGAAAATACAATCCATTGGAAAATATTAAATGAAGCACTACAATTTTTTAATGAATTGGAAATAAAAAATGCAATGAATAAACAACCTCCGTGCATCACAGGATGGATTGCAAATATAATATGTTTAAAACATTTATATCAAGATTTACATGAAAATTTTAATTTTGAGTACCTTTTAGTAAGACGCTTAACTCAAGATTGCCTTGAAAGTTTGTTTTCGGTGATTCGTGCAAAAGGAGGTAATAACATCACACCAGACTCCTCCAAGTTTCATTCTGCAATACGAATGTGCATTGCTCAACAACTTCTTATGCCTCCCGTTAATGGAAATTGTGAGGTTGATGCATGTGCATTTTTAATTAGCTGTGCTGATTTACTTAAAAATAAAAAAAAGTTTAAATTTGAATTTCAACAAAAAGAAGTGAATATTTCTTCACCTGATGATATAGATTCCAGGTTTGATGATAATTTAAGTGACATGAACATAAAAGTTATACAGTTGGATATTCATGAAGAAAATGCTATAGCTTACATAGCTGGTTGGGCTTGTTCAAAATTAAGCCACACAGAATGTGTAAATGAACTGGCTACAAAGGATAAAGACCAATTAATGACAATGAAAAACAATTTTATAACTATGAAAGAATACGAAGAATGTAACTTACTTTTACCACTTCCAGGCACTTCAAAATTTGTTGAAAAAATAGTTTGTCTTTTCAATAATAATATAGAAAAATCATTGATAGACAACAAACATGGTATAAAGAGTAGAATGTTGGCTAAAATTGATTGTTACATAAAAATATGTCCAAACATTTGTCAAAATTGTAAACTTTTATTTATTGATAAAATTTTGAATGTAACTATCAATTCTTTTATAAAAAAATGTAATAATACACCAACTTTTAAACAAGTGAAAAGTAAAAAATTAAAAAAAATAATGCATTTATAATAATATGAATAATAATGTAAGTACCGAGGTAAGTACCTAATTAACTTGTATAGTTGTATGAAATATGAATATTTTTTGTAAATAAATTTATTGTATATTATATTATATAATAACTGTTAAATATAAAAATATTATGTAATATGTATTTAATGTTTTAGAGCTGATCAAATTTTTCTGTTACCTATATAGCAGAATATTACAAATTACAATCCTAGAGCGCGTTAGTTGCTTTATCAGGGGGCATACTTTTGTCGCGATTTTTAACACTAGTTGTCCCGTATTGTCATTTATAGTATTTGGTTCCAGTACCCGATGTGGACAAAGGTCGCGGAGATGCTCGAAATATTTTAGCTGTTGTTATAGAGGTAAACATAAAATAATACATATAGCAGTATAATAATTAAAACATTCATATTTTATGAATTTATGATCATTAAAATATTTTGCAGGTAACAGTTGATGGGTATTATCGATTAGGGACTAAGGAAGGACATAATATTGGCGTTCTATAGAAATCCTAGGAAATGTATGGATTGCCTAGTCATAATATAAAAAAACATAAACATTTAATACATTGCCAAATAGTTCAAGGAATTCTATAGAATGCCTAGGAAATTTATAGAATGCCAATATTCAATACTTTGCCGGTAACATATATTTTAATTAATATATTATATTATAATTTTTATATTAATTAAAGTACGAGGCACAGTATATTTTGTTATCTAGTCAACACTGTCGCACGGTGTATGAACGGTCTCTAGTACCTAAAGGGCACGATGAAACCCATGTAAAAATTCGGTATTCATTTTGACCAAAAACACAGTGCACTGAACCAAAATACCACCGTATCTTGCACCATCATTTACATTTTATTATCACATTGACAGCACTGAAATTGTTACTCGGGTATGCGGGTATGGCGTCCTCTTAATAGAAAATATGCAATAATATGCAATTACCATTAAATATGTAGAAATATGCAAAAAAAATTGTGTTTGAAACAAATGTTGCTCATTTTTATTACGGAAGTTATACCAAAAAAATCAGAAAACAATTGGTTTTTTGAAATATCATTGTATCCTAATTTTTTTTTTTTTGAAAAAGTCCGAACAACACGAACGTCTGTATGTACATTAAAAACACAGCATTACACTGGAATATCATTTCAATAATCAACAATTTTAATTTGATTGCTTCAAAAATTTCAGTGTACACACACTTAAAAAAAATAGTTTTTTATTTTTATCGAGGATACTATGGTATTTAAAAAAGCAATTGTTTTCCGGACAATACGTCATCATCTTAATAATATTATTAAATAATAATTGAAGAATGAATATTTACCTTCCCTCTAGGATTCGGTTTCTTCGGAGATTCAATGTCTTCCATAGTTTAAAAAATAAAAATGAATGCAAAAAACAGAAAATACTGTGCAGTTCTAGAGGTAGACAAATAGGTCGTACGTCGGGACGCCCTTCAAACGGTTGAATTTCAAATGGTTGAACGTCAAAATATTGAACGATAAAATCTTGAATGTTAAATTATGTCAATATCTTGAACATTCAAAACCTTGAACGTCAAAATATTGAACAAAAAAATTGTTTCTGTCAAATCCTTGAACGCCAAAATATTGAACACAAAAATTGTTTCCGTCAAATCCTTGAACGTCAAAATCTTGAACACAAAAATTGTTTCCGTCAGAATCAAAATAACCTTTATTAAATTTAACCTTTTTTACAACCTAACAAGAGTCATAGGCTTAAATACTTTACACTTATACTAAGATATACTTTGACCTTAATACCTTATAATATGCCAAGAACATAAGTGGTAAATAGCATATAAATAGTCTTACAGATATCCTGATGATTGCGAGTGGGTAAAGTTAGAAACCGTTTAACAACAGTAACACCACCATTGCAAGGATGTCCACAGGAATTTGTCAAGGGGAGGGCTTGGTATTTTAATTTTTGTTTCATTATCTCATTAGTGATAAAGTAGTAAAGTACCTTGTTGTTTTTGACTTGTTTTCTATCATATAAGTAGGGAACATAAAAATTAAATTATTAATTATGTGTAAATAGTTAGAATTTAATCTTGCCGCATTAATTTCAATTAATTAATGTGCAAATTTAGATTAACAAATTTCAAATACTTTTTTTTATATAAATAAAATGTAATCATTGATTTGATAATTTTAGGTTACCTATAAAGTTATAAAATTAAATGTTCCTAGCTTCTATAAAATAAATAAAGAACTACCAAACCATTTGGAAACAACTTATTTATTTTTTACTTAAAAACAAATATAGATATATTATAATAGTATAGTAAATAACCTTGATTAAAATGTATTCTTACATATTATATTAAACTGTATAAATAATAAAAACTTTTAATATTTTAACATAAAATATATATAATATATGCTATAACATAATTAAATAAAAATGAAACATCATCCAAGCAAAATACATCCTATACATAATTAAAACAAATTAATATTATTTTTGTCCAACAATGAACAATAATTCAAATAATATTATATTTTTTATCGGAAATAGGTAGCACCGCTATATTATGACCAAATTCTTAAAGACGCTGTAAATGCCTGGTTACACAGTGGACAGCGTTGTGGTTCTAACAATTCAAGGCAATCCCCACACACAGCCCTGTGTCCATATGGTATAAAAGCATGTGTTTTTTCATTAATAGTGCAAACTACGCACATTTGATTTGAGTTAGGATTAATTGGAGGAAGAACTAATGGAACCTGAACATATGGTAAATTTTCGATTTCCAACATTTGTCTTCTATTCTCATTTTCCATCATGCGGACAATATCAGGATCTAATTCCTCTTCAATAATAAAATCTTCTTCATTCCCTGTAATGTAAATAAATGTCATACATAAGAATAATATTTATTTATTCATTATTTATTCGAGCACGTGGTAGTGCGCCTGCCAAGTTATATCATATAGTTATATTATGAATATCATTAGTTTCAAAGAAAAATAACCTGTGGGCGATTGAAATCTAGGTATTTCAATTGTATACTGAACCTAACCTAACTCAACGCCAATGAGATAAAATCAAAAGTAACCGGCAAGTTAATCACTAAAGAAAGTTAAAAGAGATTTGTTGGACATGACTGTATTTGTGTATTAAAGTAAAAGATTTAAAGAAAGATCATAATTGGCAGCAATGCAGGTATCAATACTTATAATGACAGACTATTTTTAAAGGGGGTCTGAACTTAGCACTTTTTTTACTGTTAGGTTTTTGTTGGATTAATATTAATAAATTATTAACTTACAATTATTGTCCTGTTCATTAATATTTTCATTTTGTTCATCTAGAATTAATTCATTTACAAGGTTACAATGTAATAAAATTATAAAAAGAAACAATTATGGATATTTTTAATTTAAATTATTATAATACTTTAATAACTTAGTATAAAATATTGTATTATATAATTACCTATATTTTCAACATCATCTGCAAATAAATCTTCACCCCTCAGTACATTTCCTGTCACAATATTTTCCTCGTCTTGTACATTATCGTTTTCTATTTCTTGATTATTATCTATAATTTGTTGGTGATTTTTAATTTGTATACACATTAATTAAGGTGTAACAGGAAGGAATTTTGTAAATTTAATTTATTATAATACTACTTCAATAGGTATCTTAATATAAAATATTATATTATATAATTACCTATATTTTCAAACAGTGGACCATCATCTGCAAATAAATCTTCACCCCTCAGTACATTTCCTGCCACAATATTTTCTTCATCTTGTACATTATCGTTTTCTATTTCTTGATTATTATCTATAATTTGTTGGTGATTTTTAATTTGTATAAACATTACACATAGGGTGTAACAAGAATACCTGACAAATTAAACAACTTTTGTTCCAAACAATATTTTTTAATTTTTTTTTGTTACCTATATAATTTATAGAGACTTGCGATACATGTATGGTGTAATATTTTTATTTTTATTTTAAATACCATAAATAAACTATTTTAAATCACAAAATAGCCAATTTGTAAATGAGGTATAAAATAATTTGTTTGTAAAAACATTTATTAAAGTCGTTTAGTTTATTTTTAAAACAATTTTGAAATCTCATTATGTTTGTTAAATAAAATTTATTCAGTCATCAAAAACTTTTAAATTAAAAAAGTATAGACTTTTAAAAAATATTTTATGAGAATTTTTATTTAGGTACTTGTTAAATTTTAAATATTTTTTAAATACTACTGTTATTAATTTTCGAATAAATGTCTTATAAAAAATTTGACATTTAAAAAAATCAAATAATAAGAAACCACAATTTAGATGAATATTTGTACAATCAAATTTTTTAAAAGCAAAATTAGCAACCTGGCTATTTTTAAATTTTAAATTATTTAATATTAGTATTAAAAAATAAATGTTATATTATACATGTAGCATGAGCACGAGTCAAAAAAATATAGAGAAAAAAAAAGAATATTGATTAGAACTAAAATTATTTGATTTGTTAGGTCTTCTTAGCTGTTACATAGTGTATTGTCTAATGTCTTCTGCATATGGTGGATTACCTTCTTGTTCTCGAATTTGTTCTTCGTTGTCATTGTCATATTCATATGGTATTTGAAGGGAAAAATTTCTTAACGTTTCTTCATATGATGCCACAGAATAGGAACAACGTTTCAAAAATTCATCAATATTGATTAGCCCTAGTTGTAGTTGCTGAGTAGCATATTTTATTCTTTTGCTATTTGCAATAAACTTTCCTCTGGTATTCCTTGTTGGATTTAGTCCATTTGACAGTTGGTTTATTGTTATTTGAGTGCTTTGCATTAAATTACACAACTTATCTATAACAATAACATAATAAATGAAATAAGGCAATGTTAATAACAATTAAAAAAATATATAAATAGGTATAAAATCAAAATAGGTACTGACTAAGAAATATCCACAAATTAGGGTGCGCCATTGCAAAGGAATATCGTAGTTTGTTATGAAATGATTCCAGGTGATTATTTGTTCTTCTTGGTTGATTATGGACACTTAATACATCACATCCTATCTTGGCAATCCAAAACCTAATAAATTGTATATATCACCATTATAATTTAAACAATTAATTTTTTTTATTAAATAAAATTTACCTTTCATAATACTCAAAAAGTAGATTTATATCCACTTCATTTCTTCGTGCGTATCTCCTTACAATTCTTAAGTCTCGATTTATTTTATCGCTAGGTTTTAAGGGTAGCACCATAATTCGTCTTAATGTATTAAGCATGTTCATTTTCGTTTACTAAATTTAAGTACCCAAGACTTTTCATCTTCTTCCAGACTGCCTAATAAGAAGAATTATAAAAATATTAGAATATACAGTATTGTGTAGATACTAAAGAACTATTAAGAGGACGTTACATCTACATGCGTTGTCTCTGTCTTACAAACGTGTAACATATCAATTTGTACGTTTTGAATAATTTATTTAACATTGTTATGATCAATGTAAGATTAAATTAACCTATTATCAAATTTAAAAGTAAAAATTATATTGTTTAGTAAATCTCATAGGTTTTATTTTATATTTTTATTTTAAAGCAAGTTATGACTATTTTAAAATTGCAAATTGTTTGTACATGTTACAATACTATAATATAATAATATAATATAATATAATTTGCTATGAATTTGATAATAGGTTAATTTGTTCCAATATGAAAAATAAGAGTAAAATGGATTATTCAGGATGCACAATTTGTACGTTATGCATTTGTAAGAAGGAGACAACACATGTGGGTGTTTCTTAATAATTTATTAAATTATAAAACATGTGATGTAAAATATTTTTATTTACTTGGTTATGATGAAACCAGCATCCAATGCGTCTTGCAGAAGGAAAATTGTCTTGCAATGTTTTACTCAAGCTAGTTTCAAAATCAGTGAGTATTTTACGGGGGTTAAAGTTTAGTAGAAGTTGGGCTTTGATGAAATTTAATACTGCTTGGTAACTACATTTTTTTTTTTGATTCCATTAAAGCATAAACTATTGGTATACTCTATACAAAACAAATAATTTAATAATGCAATGTAAGTAAATATTTAATTACATATTGATAGTTTATACTTATACAATTAAGTAGATAGGTAATAACTTACATGATCTTCAATTATAACGTGTAATATCAAAAGTTGGTAGGATAATGGCTTCGAAGGAACTATTCTAAAAGTTGCATCAGCATGTAACTCTCGCTTACACATAGTAAGGGCATTATTTATGAGTGACCGTGATGCAAAAACAATTAAATGCTTTCCGTTCGTATCCTGTACACAACCTAAAAAATAAAAATTATTTATCTCCTTTAGATATGTATCAAATATTTATAATATGAGTTTACCTTTATAAATTAGCTCTTCATTAACAGTGTATCGATTTAATTCTCCAGCTATAAATTGATTGGCTAGTTCACTTAAAGTATCTGGAATTAATGGAAGTGATGATGTTCTTGCCCTTCTCATTGAACTCTCTGCCGAATGTTTAGTATAATTTGAAGCTGATTCTGGAAAACTAAAATTATATTTTATTAAAATCAAAATATATTTTATATTTTGTAATTGGCATGTTAAAAAAAATTTTAAAATGTATTTAGATTAAAAATGGATCAAATTACATAAATATCTCTTTCATCTGTAAGGCCAAGTATTAAATTTTCAAATATTTTGAATTAGCAAAAAAAATTTAATTTTTAATTTTTTTTTTTAAAACCTTTAAAAATCTTATATTTCAGATGCTTATAAATTCCTTGAAAATATTCGAAATATTTTGAAAATAAATTACATATTTCGTAAACATTGGAGCTTTAAATACTTATAAACAAAAATTGTGACTAACCATTTTTGATTTTTTTTTTTACTACAATAAGTACAACTTAAAAATAAACCTTATATTAAAATTTAAAGATTTTTTGGAATCCCAATTTTTTTTTTTTTGAGCATTTCAAAAAAAAAGCTTAGAGAAGTCGAAAATTTAAATTGTCTATAAATAGCTTAAAAAATTCGAAATATTTTAAAAAATTTATTGTAAACTAATAACGCTATTATAAAAATTTGATGAAAATTTCAAGTACCTATTTAGAGGTATTTAGAGATTTATTTTTAAGCTACGAATTTGATTTTGTAGAAAATTGGTTTATCGTACTAATTCCCGTTTTTCCGTTACGTTTTTTGCAAGTTTTTCCTAACACTTGAAAATATTCCCCCCCCCCCAAAGTACCAACTAGATGCGATTCGTGGAAAATTGAAGCACTTGGCTACTCCAAAACGTGATGATGGACACAAAAAAAAAATTTATTTAATAACTAAATTAAGTTGCCGTGGTGACGTGTTACCACAACCTAACTATATTTTTAACTTGATTAGAACAGTTAATTAACATAACCAATAGTTATTGTTTAGTATTAGTATGTATGATTTATTTTTTTAGTAGTTATGTTAAATAAGTACTTAAAAATATGTTTTCTCGTTAATAAGTTTAATGGGGCGGCAAAATAAAATTTGCCTAGGGGTGACAATTGTGTAAATCCGTCTCTGCAATATGGACATAGGTATAAACCTACATATGGTTTTTCAGATAATCTAAAGATTTTGTAACAAACAAATTAGTTCTTACTTGCGTGATTCCTCATTATAAATTTGAGACAGTGGAATCAAATCCGTAGCAGATCTCATTTCCAATCGCTTTTTAAACTGTGCCATCCTAACTACATTAAAATCCACATCGTGGTTATGAATTTGGTTTTTAATTATTTGACCATTAGAAAGTCGCTTCACTGATGCGTTACAAAAAAATTTTTTTGCGAATTTACACTTGTAGTACCTATAAAGTTTAAAAAAATATATATTACATTTTCTTAATAACGTTATGTTTTTGATAAATTAAATATGAAAACTATCTAAACTCGGTACCCAGTTTTGGTACCTTCTAAATCCATCACCACAGTTGAAATTATATAATAAGTATAAATTAATTATAAAAGAGTATAAAGGTACTTAGTACTTACGTTACATCGTTCAGTCTTCCTCGACCACTCTTTACGTAATAATAATTTTCAAATTCCATTATAATTCTAAAAACACTAACAGAATCAACAGTTGACAAAAAACAAATTGTTCTATCTATGACGGATTATATTATGGTACTGTTATAGGTGATGTAGACGCGGATACAACTATAATGCGCGTTTGGATTTCATATTCACTCATGTAGACTGTAGTGGTTTTTAATATTATTATTATTATAAACAAAAATTTGGAAAACATATGGTAGTCAACACATTAATAGCCTATTAATTAAAATTAAAATACCTACTAAATATCTACAACCTTCTATCTGCATTATAAAAATAACAAATATGTATTAGAAAAAAAATACTCAATTAAATAGACTATGTTTTAATATTCTTGTCATTATAATATTACCTATGTACAATATACATACCTTCAAAATCATCAACTGATGCATTATTATTATTATTATTTCGTATGGCATCAACTGATGCATTACCTTCACCTATGTAAAATATAAATTGTCTTAATAATATTATAATTATTTAAGTTTTTTGCAATATATTTTTTTTTACTTTGACTTATATCATTAATAGTTGCTTTAGATTCATCATAAATTATTTTGGATGTTGATTTTTCAACACTCAATGATGCATCACCTTCACCTGTGTACAATATAAATTGTCTTAATAATATAATTATTAAGTTTTATGCCATATTTTTTTTTTTTACTTTGACTTAGATCATTAAAATCTGCTTCTACAAGCGTAGTGTGATCCAAACCTTCACCATCTGTAATACAAAAATATGAATCACTAATTAAGTCAATTTGTTTTAATATTTTAAAATACCTTTAAAACCACCAATAAGATTTTATAGTAATCATGTACTTGATAATCTGTTATTTAAGTATAGATTTCTAAATATATTAATATATATATAAGTATAGATTTCTAAAATAAAAGTTAAATATATAAGTAAGTTAATCACTGTACTTACCATTATTTGTATCGCACTTTAATATAAATTTGTCCATTGCACCTCACATTTTATTTTTCTCGTCATTTATGATAGCAGCTTTTTTGCGTTTCGCGCTACCACTTAATTGCTTAATTTTTGAACTCGACATTTAAATTTTAGCACAAACCACAGTAGATAGAAAAAAAATCGTAAATAAATAAAAATATTCGATTGAGTTGTAACAATAATACGTAGAACGTAGAACAAATTAAACAACTTAGTACACAAACGCACGATACTACGATAAGTTAAAAGTCGGTGCCCCGGTAGGATACGCAATTTGATTATAAATGCGCGGTAAAGATATTATTATCAGTGTTCAATAGTCAGTAGTGGTCAGTGGTTACAGATATCTAAATTATAGATAGCCATACAAGTGATTATATTGGCACAGAATAGATTATCAAATAATTTAATAATAATATTATTATTTTAGTATCAACTACTTTAACTACTATATTATATTAATTATTATCAGTATTTAGATATCGTCAAATTAAAGAATACATGTAATCGCTGTCATTTCTTGGGACATATAAATAGTAAATACCTACACTAAAAATAAAACCCATATTTCCTTAAATTATTGAGAACCGTCCTAAATTAATTTAAAAACAAGTCCCTATTCCATATCGATATCGCATTACTATTTTATAAAAATCCAGTTTAAATTATGAACTGAGACATTGTTCATGACGTTCATGTGCCTTAAGCGTCTGGTTGCAGGGTATGCAAGAGCATACCCTGCATACCCCGTGCGCGCGCCTATGATCAACTGCAAGTGGAATTCAACCAATCAGAAACTGCTTAGGTATTATCGAAAAGTACTATGTTTTCTTTAATACACCAAAACGCCAAAATGTTCTTTTAACCAACATTGAAAATAGTAATGAAGATCCTAAGGTTAAAACTTTAAAAAGATTATGTGCTACACGATGGGTGCAGCGTTATGATGCGGTAACAGATTTCATTGAACTATTTGTATTTGTAGTTGAATCGTTAGAAAATATTTCTAATTGGAATGATTCCACATCAACGGAAGCTAATATACTATTAAAAGCTATTGATTCAGAATTTCTTATATCCTTACAAGTTATACAAGTAAATAGTAATTAATAAATATAATTTATTTTATTTAATAATAAAATATTTTTTCAGTTGGTTTTTTCTTTTGGTTTACCATTGTGTAAGTTGCTACAAAAAGAACAAATTGATTTGAAAGAAGCAGTAAGCCTTGCTGAAGATATTATAAATGTATTAAAAAATATCAGATTAAATTGTGATACTGAATTCCACAAATTGTTTTTGCATGCAAAAGTAAGTATACTAATATAAAGTATATTATTATATGAATTTACATTTGTAATAGGAGATGTCAGTAATTAAAGATATAGACTTGAGTACTAAAAGAATATCTAAACGACAAGTAAATCGAGCAACTCCAGATCCCAATTTAAGTGTTGAAGAATACCACAAAGTGTCAGTATTTATACCCTACCTGGACTTTTTTTTACAACAACTAGGAGAAAGATTTTCAATACATTCTGAAATTTTTAAAGGTACCTATATTAAATTAAAAACAAATCACTGAAATAAAATATTCATATAATCAATCTATATTATTAAAATCAACCTTTAACGGTTTATGTATAATGTATTTATGTCATATTTTATAGGATTTCAAAGTCTATTTTCTTATACTTTAACTTCTAATGAGGAGGTATCATTTAGAAAATTACTTGAATTTTATTCACCTTCTTTGGATGTGAACAACTCAATTGCAGAATTGAAATTGTGGAAGATAAAACTTGAGCGAATAAACAATATTCCGAAAACTGCAATTGAAGCATTACATGTGTGTAATGCCAATATTTATCCAAATGTGCATTTTATTTTAAAAATACTATGCACACTTCCTGTTTCGACAAGTACGCCTGAAAGAATGTTTTCCAGTCTTAAAAGGATAAAAACGTATCTTCGAAACACTATGTCCGAGGTTAGTAATTATAATAGCTGTGCACCTGTGCTTAATACATTTTCATAATATCTAATGAGAAAAATGTTTTATTTTTTTTTTTGTAGAAAAGACTTAATGGTCTGGCAATGTTGGCAATTCATAATGATATTATATTTTCAAATGAAGAGGTCATTGATGAGCTTGCCAAAAAGCCTAGGAATCTGGATATAATATTGTAAAATATTAAAACATTTTAAAACATATTTGTAAATGTATAATGTTATATAATATAGAATGATTATATTTACATGTGTTGAGTTATTAACCCTTCACTGCATGCAAGGGCACTGGTGCACTGCGTTGTTTCAATGGTTATAGTAAGCGTAATATGATTTTTATTGATAATAATTATATTGATAAATAAAATCTATAATATGATGAAGAAGTTTAAAATTGAATTTCACCGCTAGAGTGTATTACGTATTCCATATACCTAAAATAAAATCCACCGAGTAACGTTATGAAATATCCGTTATCTGTCAATGTTGTAATGTGTGTTGTGACGAAAATAAAATCGATGGGAAATCCAAAAAAATATCATCATACTTCATATCTATTATTATTTATGATTATACAAATACCAAGATAATAATTTTATATTGAATACTGTAAAATTACGTATTTTGTTCTAATGCATTGGTGCACTTCCATGCAATATAGGTACCATAGTTATTAGTGTTATTACTACTCCCGACTCCGTCGATTTTTATATTTTTATGAAAGTATTTTTTCGAATTATTTATTATTTAAAAAATCAAAATGTGTGATAATTTAGTGAATAATGAATCAGAAATTCAACGAATTTTAAGTATACCTATTGAAAGCGACTATGAGTTTGCTGATATTGGTCTAAGTGATGACGAAAATTTTGAATTTCCCGTAAGTTACTTATTATTATTTTTATGAGGTATTAGTATTTTATTAAATTTAGGATTTTTTATTTTATAATTAGGAATTATTTGAAAATGACGACCGCATTTTAAATGAAACTTTAGACGATGCTGATAATATACTGAATTATCCCGTGTATTTTTCTGAAGAAAAAACGTCACAATCCCCTATTGTCATTCAAATTCCATTAGATGTACAATCTTTGCCAACAGAATCTGTTTCACCATCTTCGTCATTTGTTTCACAAATACCTATAAGTAGAAACCGTAGATCCACAAGAAAACTAATTGCTTCTAATAATCCTAAAACAAAAAATATACCAAAAATAAAAAAGGTGGACCCGATTTGGAGAAAAGGAAATTTTTCACAGAATCCCGAGTTTATAAAATTTTTTGGGGAAAAGCCAATGCCTGACGAAATAAAAGAAATGAAATCACCTAAAGAATTTTTTTCTTATTTTTTTGATAACGAGTTATTAGCACATATTGCCGAACAGTCTACACTTTATAGTACTCAACAAAATCCCGAAAAACTAAATAAAATAACGATAAACGACGTACGACATTTTTTGGGCATAATTACAATGATGTCAATCGTCCATCTACCAAATACGAGGTCATATTGGTCAGAAAATACTCATAATAAAATAATAAGAAATTGCATGAGTGTAAATGTGTTTGAAAATATTAGGCGGTATATGCATTTTAACGACAACACTTTAGATTTACCTAGAGATAATCCAAATCGTGACAGGGTTTTTAAAGTTCGGCCACTTATTGACACACTCAATAAAAAGTTTAGTTCTGTACCTATCGAAGAAAACTTATCATTAGATGAGCAATTGTGTCCAACTAAAGCTGTATCATATCTCAAACAGTATCTCCCTCTGAAGCCTCATAAATGGGGGTACAAATTATTTGTTTTATGTGGTGTTTCTGGCTACGGTTATAACTTTGAAATTTACACGGGAAATGAAAATAAGGAAGACGAACGAATTATACACAATGAACCAGATTTTGGAGCTACAGGCAACATTGTTGTGAGAATGACTAGAATGGTGCCGGAAAATGTGCACCATAAGTTATTTTTCGATAATTACTATACCTCATTACCAGTTATGATATATCTAGAAAAAAAGGCATTCACACAGTTGGCACATTTAGACGTAATCGTTTTCCAAACGTCTGTTTGACAGATGATCGTTTATTGATGAAAAAAGATCGTGGATATTCTGAAGAGTGTTTCACAGTGGTTGAAGATGTCCCTATTTCAGCTGTTGCATGGAAAGACAACAAGGTAGTACACGTATCCTCAACTTTTGTAGGTGAACTCGAAAAAAATGTAGTGAGTAGATTTGACAAAAAAAAAAAGACCACCGTTATTGTACCTAGGCCGAAAATCATTGAAGTTTACAATAAACATATGGGTGGGGTTGACCTTATGGATTCTATGATTGGGCGCTATAGAATAATAATGAGGTCTAAGAAATGGTACATGAAATTTTTTTACCATTTGGTTGATATGTCGATTGTAAACGCGTGGATGTTGTATAAAAAAATTACAAAAAAACCAATGAAACTAGCTCAATTTCGAGAGCAATTAGCTGTGGAACTTTGTCAAACAGAAATGGAAATAAAAAAAAAAGGCAGAAAAACAAAGGAATCGTTGGAAAAACAAATGCTGGAGGAGCTTGAAAAAAGAAAAAAAAGGACACCAACTGCAATTATTCCATCAACCCAAATACGTTTGGATGGGCATCAACACAGAATACAATTTGAGAAAATTCGACGAGTATGTAAACTACCAAAATGTAAATTTCAATCATTCGCTAAGTGTACTAAATGCGATGTTTTTTTATGTTGTAATAAAGAAAGAAATTGCTTCGATTTATTTCATTATACCTAACTGAATTTGTTTTATTTTTTATTATTATTTTAGATTTTTTTTTTTTTTTAATTTAATTTGTATTCAAAAAATATAATCATGTACTTATTTATAATTTCATTTTATAATATTGCTTTTCATCAATAAATATTATATAAATTTTAAAATTACATGATATATATACATATAAGTATTAATTTCAATTAGTTTATAAGTGGGATTAGTAACATTCATGCAATTGATTATTTAAGATATTTAAAAAAAAAACAAACTGCTGAGATCCAATATATGATCTTATTCATGAAGATTTTTATATTGGGTCTCAGGATAACAGTAATAAAATAATCATTTAGTGGATCACCTCAAAATTAATTTTGGTATTTCATTCATATTTGATTTGAAAATATAATTAACTTTATAACTTTATAAGTAAGCCATTTAAAATTTCAAGTCATTTCAATTATTATATTTTTTTTCAAAAATGTTTTAAGTAAATTGCCAAAATAGCTCCATGGTGGCGAATACAACAACCAGTTAAATTTCACTTTGGGTCTTATAGCGTTCAACATGTTAATAAATATTTTTGTTATGTTTTTCTGATAACTTAGTATTATCAACATTATAATTAGGGCCCGGATTTAAATGCACTTAAAACCATACAGATATGCTCTAAAAAATAGCCAAAAATGCCCTTAAAAAATGCATTTTACCACAAAAATGACCTTAAAAATGCACTTAAAAAATACAATTTACCACAAAAATGACCTTAAAAATGCCATATATATTTTTTTATACAAATTGTAATTTATAAATGACATAATAATTATTTTATTAAAAAAAAACTGAAAATTTGAAATATTGACTGATATGATGTTGACACGCATGTTTTGGCCGTTTTAGGGGAAATATTATTCATTCTAAACATACCAAAATATACACTTAAGATTATGTTAAATTCTACGTTAAGCTATTTTACCTATAAAATGTTCAGCATTGCATTGAACAATAATATATTGTTTAATATTTTCAAACACCAACGATCTTCTGTTGTCCGAAAGAATATTTTTATATGTTGAAAAACTTCGTTCGACGTCCACTGATGTTATAGGAGCATATTTAAAATGACAAATGTCATCTGGTGACAAATGTCTATATATTATACTTGTATATTATACAAATATGCATTAAAAACGAAAAAAGCTAAACTATGTTCTAAAAATGAAAAAATATTGAAATATGCAAAAAAAAGCAAAAAAATGCAAAATAAAAATTTCACCTTTGAAGTCTCTGTTACATGAATCAAATTATAAACTTGGAAAGCATTGTCTAGGATTAATCAAAAAATGATGCATTTTGCATTGGAATCCGGGCCCTAATTATAATATACCTATTTAATTGAAGACTTTTATGTTCAGTATCTCATTAAAAACAATTGAGAATTAAAGTTCTTACTCTGGAATAAACATAAATTTATTTTTCATTTTTCAATATAATATAAAAATGTTAAAACAACAAACAAAACCATATCTTAGTTACAATCTTTTTTTTTAAATAACAAATAAAAAAAAACTAATCCCAAATGCGAATAGCTAAGGTGTATTCTATATTGGAAAGGGGACAACGCTTATCAAGTAACTGGTTTACACATTCTTCACAATACACTTTGTGCCCACAAGGTACAAGTGCGTGTGTTCTTGCATTATCCCTACATACAACACACACTATTTCAGTGTTAAGACTTACTTCAGGGAGGTAAGTATTAACTTGGACATATGGAATATCCAGAGGTTCATCCCTACCATATACTTCCTGCCACATAACTAACGCCAGGTCTTCCGGAACAAAAAAATCACGTTCATCCCCTGGTATAGAGTTTAAAGACATATTAGAGTATCAAAAATACAGAATTATAAATATTTTAATTTTCTTACAGTCGTGTTCTTCTGTCTCTGGATTTTCAACTATAGCTCTATTAGGAAGCTCTTGAAGTTGAAAAAACACAACAAAATAATAATTAAGAACAATAATATTATTTTATTTATAAATAATAATACTAATATATTCTTACGATTAGCAGTCGACAGTGAATCGTCTGAATCATCAATCACTACTAGTTGCCTTCTCGGTCTTAAAATAAACGAATCCAAGCTCTCATTGGAATCAAGATGTTCATCTTGAGTTTCATTGTCTTCATGATCTGTATAGGGTAGATTACTATGAATTGCTGAAAACAATAATTTGAACAATTTTTATTTATTTAAATACCTAATAATAATAATAATAATAATATATTCTTACAATGAGGAGCTTGTACAGCATCATCTAGATTTTCTAATAATTGCTGCCCTGGGCTAGAAATAAATGAATCCAAGCTCTCATTTGAATTTTCCCTAGATACTAAATATTCTGTAATTAGCATTATAATTTGTTAAAAATAATTTTAATTTGTAATTATTAAAAAATAATAATTTGTTCTTACCTTGATCGGCATGATCTGATTCATCTTGTAGTTGTACATTTACAGTTTCATCTTGTTGATGTAGTGGTTCATTGTCCCTAGTATTGTGCGACTGGTTATCGGCTTGCTGTATATTTATGGCAAAATGTCGTTGGCGTTCTTCATAAGAAGCCACTGTATAAGAACACCGGTTCAGAAATTCTTTGGTGCTTATAAGACCTAATTTAAGTTGTCTAGTAGCATGTTGAATGCGCTCACTATTGACAATATATCTAATTCTTGTATTCCTTGTCGGAGTTAAACCATTTTGTAGTTGATTAACTACAATATTATAGTTTCTAATTAAATCACATAGTTTATCTGTAAATAGAAACATACATAAAATATTTTAAATGTTATTTAGTAATTGCTAATTACTTATTATATCCAACAAATCAATTTGTACTACTTCTCTACAATGTAGAGAAGTAGTACAAATGTCATAATAATATTGATATTATGTCATAATAAAGTATTGCCCAAAACGCCAAAACCGATAGTTATAATATAACATACATTACATATTATGTAATATACTAGTTTATTTATTTATTTTAATATCACAGATTTTTTAAGATGAATATAAAGTATAAACTGACAGTTAATGTACAAAAAAGAAAAAAAATATTATTATAGTTAATTTATTGAATACCTAGTAGTGGCTAAAATTATTGATTGGGAATGATAAAATAATATAATATGATCTTTACAGGAATACAAATTAACTGTACTATGAATATTATTTGTATTTACCTCAAAGTTAATTTCTATAAAAGAATCATTGATGTTATTTAATATTTTTTTTTTAAAAGAAAAGTAACAACTATTTCTTCTTTCTTTGACATTTTAAATTTAAAAAGCCTAAAACTGAGATCACCAATATAGTTAGAACGTGGTAGCCTTTCAGTTGTTACACTTAAATAAAATATTTTGGTATATTATATTATAAAATTGTATATCTTTTTGATTAGTATGACTAATATGATAAGACTATTACTAAAATAATAACCCTTTATATATAGAGATCTTATTCTAATAAGTGACATGCATTAGCATTTGGAAGAGTTTATATTTTAAAATCATTAAACTTTAATCAGTTGAGTTTAGTACAAAGAAAGTGATTTATTTTGTTTTGGATATTATATGGGTAAATACAAGAGTAAAAAAGATACTATATTTTAATTTTAAAGCAACATAAACAATTTTAATTTAAAAAAAACAGTTATAAACAAAATTTTAATCTTTAAAACTAAAATTATGAATTTAACAATATGCCATAACAAATTTATAAGTGTAGATCAACACTTACTCAAAAACACCCAGATGTTTGGATGAGCTACCCCAAATGAATATCTTAGTTTATTATGAAAAGATTCTATGTGGTTATTTGTTCTTCTTGCCTGATCACAAACTGAGATTATTTCCACACCCACTCTGTGTATCCAAAATCTAAAGAAAATATTTTCATATAGTTATAGTATACATTGTAGTCATTGTACCTATATCTTTAATTTTACCAACTTAATTTCCCTAAAATAATTTTTTACACACCTTTCATAATAATCGAATAAACTATTCATATCTATTAAATTTCTTCTTGCATACCTCTTGATTATTAACAAAAATTATAGTAAATATTAGGTATGTTTACGTTGAAATAATTAACTTATTTATACCTATATTTCAGGTGCTGAACATTTACCAATAATGAAGGATATCAAAAATTCATCAAGGTGTCGTTTTATAGGTTGTAAAAAAAAAACTAAGATTCAATGCAGTGAATGTTCTATGTATTTTTGCATTACCACAAGCAATAATTGTTTTTTTAATTTCCATAAAACATAATTTAAATTTTGTAAATAAATATTTTATTTTAGCTTTATAGTTATAAGGTCATAACTTAAGTTTTTATCAAGTCAATTTTATTATTATTTTATGTCTAACACCAGTTACTATTATTCTTTTAAGTTTATTATTCAAATAAAGGCATCAACTATAAAACTTTGCTAAATATTACTAATAATTTATTAGACAAGTTATTTCTAGTGTTAATATGTTGTTGTAGTAACAACTACCTAATGTCCATTGTAATGGACATTTTTCGGCGCGTATTTTATACGTGAAGGGAGAATGATAAAAATGTTTATATTATTTATTATTGTTCCTTATCATATTTAGTTTAGTTCCCTAAGATTTTTTTCTTCCCAAAATATTTGTTTTAAAGCAAATACAAAAGTCTAATTCAAAAATTCTCGCGAATTATTATTTTGGAAATTTTATCTTACCAATGTTTACGATTTTACGCATTTACGCATGCATGCGCGAAACGCTGTATACTTTACTCTCCTACGTTTTCGTATTTGATTGTCGCCTTTTGGCTCTTATTAATTTTTTTTCTTGTTATAATATTATTATCTAAAGTAGTTTTGATGAAAAATTTAGATTATACTTAGATTATTATATTTAACGACTTTCAAAAGGCAATAAGACTGATAAATAATAATGTTTTATTTTCGTGAATAAATCCTTAATAATAACAAATTAACACAATATCTCAACTTGATATCACAATATCCCAATAGCGTAACTAGGGGGTGGGCTGAAGGGGCTGCACCCCCCCCCTCCGAAATATCAAGAAAATTTAAAAATTATTTTAATTTTTAATATGAAAATATGAAAATAATCACTACAAAAAACTTAAATTGTACATAATTCCAAAAATTGATCAGCCCTTCCCAAAAAAAATCCTTGCTACGCCACTGCAATATCCCTAGGCAGTGACTACGCATGTATCGGCACTCGTCGCTATGCTCCTCGGCGCAAATCGAAAATATCCCTCGACTTGTTATGTAAAACCACCTCATTTAGGTAACAGGGTAAATATTAAAATATGTATTAATAAACATAAATATTAATACGAAGACGTAGGAAAGCAAAGTATACAGCGTTTTGAGTATGGATGCGTAAATACGTAAAATCGTAAACTTTGGAAAGAAAGAACTTCCAAAATAATGATTTGCGAGAATTTTTGAATTAGACTTTTGTATTCGGTGTTTTAAAACACACATTTTAGGAAGAAAAAAATCGAAAAAATCGAGTGAGAACTAAACTGCATTTATACCGTAACTTATTTGACATGAAAATATTAACTTGTTATAATTATAATCTTTTGATATATTATTTGTGGCTAGGAATGGGTAAACCAATGTGATTCTAATCCTGATAATAGTCAAAATAATAATAATGTAGTAATGCTAAATGGAGAGAACTATGAGATTGTGATACAAGAACAGAACTATAATGATGATATTATTAGTGTTTTATTAGGAACACCTGAACATGTTCAATCAGGTATTAATGTTAAAAATATAATATAAATAACTTAAAGTTTGTTAAGTAAGTCTAAATAATACATATTTTTTTAATCCTAGTTACTGTTATGGATGTTGATAATACTAGCAATAATTATAGTAATATTAATAATGATTTTAATAATGTATTAATGCAGCATGACAATCATGATGATATTAGTATTATATTAGGAACACCTGAACAGGTTCAATCAGGTATTAATGTTAAAAATATAGTATGAAAATCTTAAAGGTTGTTAAGTAAGTCTTAATATTATATATTTTTTTAAATCTTAGATGTTGTTATGAGTGTTGATAAAAAAAAGCGGATTAGCATAAAAGGAATTACTAGACAATTTAGACAAAATATTAAAGTAAAAAGGAATAGTGGTAAAGAATATATTACACAAAAAGGAAAGCTTGTTCCAGCAAGGATGTTAAAACCATTAACTGACTGTAGATCTAAATGTAAGCAAAAAATTGACCGCAATTTACAACAAACTCTATTTGATGCGTATTGGTCCTTGAAATCTTATGATAGACGAATTTCTTACATAGCAAATCTTATAGTTTCTACTAAGAAAGTTGCTAATAGGAAAATAACTGATACCCCTGAGAAGCAAAAAAATCGACAGATTACTTACAAATATTTTATTCCTAATAATAATGAATTGATTGTTGTCTGCAAATTGTGTTTTTTAAATATATTTGGAGAAACACCTAAATTTATTCAAAAAATCTGCACACAAAAAGTTCAGTCACCCATCCAAAAAATGAAACCCGATAAAAGAGGTAAAAGCACGCCCAAAAATAAAAACAGTCAAAACAGTATTAATTTAGTCTTAGATCATATAAGAATGCTCCCATCTTATGAAAGTCACTATTGTCGTAAAGAGACTACGAAAAAATACTTACCAGCTCATTTCACTTTGAAATTAGCTTATGATGATTATGTAAAAGCTGTTAATGATCCTGTTAGTACTACTGTTTATAGAAAATATTTTAAACAAGCCGGCTTAAAAATAAAAAATCCCAAAAAAGACACATGTGCACTCTGTGACAGTTTTAAAATACAGATTTCCAACAATATTTCTTCAAGTGAAGAAAAGGCTGCTTTACTTATAAAAAAGAATAAGCATCATTATGAAGCAGAAGAAACATATGATGCCAAAAGAAAAGATTCAAAAACAATGATGTCAATAAATGTGTAATAGCTTTTGACCTACAACAATGTCTTCCCACTCCAAGTTTGGAATCATCTGTTGCATTTTATAAAAGACAACTATGGACCTTCAATCTCACAGTTCATAATATACTAACTTCAAATGCATCATGCTATATATGGAATGAGACCATTGTAAAACGTGGGGCCAATGATATTGGGTCTTGTGTTTTTCATTATTTAGCAAACTTGCCATCAAATATAACCCATGTTGTCATGTACAGTGATAATTGTGCAGGTCAAAATAAAAATTCTATTTTTATGGCTATGTGTTTAGCTTTTTTAGAACAACAAGAGACAATTAAAATTATTGATCATAAATTTATGATCTCCGGACATACTCGCATGGAGTGCGATTCGGACCATGGCCGAATTGAAAAAGCAAAAAAAAGGTATGCAACTCAAATTAATCACCCTTATGATTGGTCCCAATTAATTCGTTTTGCTGGAAAAGAAAAATGTAATGTCATTGAAACTGAACAAAGTAATTTTCAAGATTTTCATAGCTTGTTAAAAGCCAAATATCAATTAAAAAAAAAAATGAGGCAGGACAAGTATTTTTTTTTCGTAGTGTACAATGGCTACGATATAATAAATCTGACAAAAATATTGTGTTTTACAAATCATCTTTGAAGGACGATGAAATATTTCATAAAATGAATTTAACACGATGGAATGCTTTATGCAATGCACCAATACCTAAAGCATATAGTGATGTATTGCCAATAACTGAAGAGAAGAAAAAAGATTTAATTTCGTTACTACAGTTCATTCCAGAAATATATCACACATTTTATCAAAACTTAAAAACAAAAAACAATTTAAGAGATCCACTTGTGTCTGATGAAAAAGGAGAGTAAGTTTTCATTATATTTAAAATTTAGTCTTATTTTATTCTCTTTTTATATCCAATTTTAGTATTGTAACTTTTAATAAATCATTAATATACTAAATTATGTTAAAATGCATGTTCTTAATGTAAGGAACTCGGTAATTTAAAAATGGCGATTTTTATTTTTTGTTTTGTTATTTTTATTTTATTTTTATTTTTAATAAATCATTAATATAATGTATAATCTTAATAGTTAATGTTGTTAAACATATGTTCCTAAAGAAGTATAAGGATCTCTTAATCTCAATAAAATAAATATGTTAGTTTTTTTTTTTTTATAATATTTGTATGATGTGGTTATAATTACCTAATGTAATAATGTAAAGTACTTAACAAAACGCTTATATTTGTTATGTTATTATGATAATAATAAATTATTTTTATTATATTGTACCTATAGCTGTATGATTAAAAATTTGTTAAACTACGATAATTCAGAATATTTTGTATTCATTATTTTTATTATTTAATTACTTGTATAGAACAATAAAAATTAAAAAAAAATTATAAAAAAATAATATTATTATTAATATATTTTTACATTGTTTTAATACTTATACCTTTTTTCACAGTGAATATTTTCAAAAATATATACATTTATAATGGTGTAAAAGGGTATAAGTCACTATATTTCAATATATTCAGTGCAATAGGGAATAAGTCATCTATAATAAATAATAATTAACTTTTTCATTAAAATTATATAATTTTATATTACAATAAAAATAGTTTAATTTATTAAAAATACATCGATTAACATTCTTGCAAAAAACAAGAACTAATCACTTTTTTACGTCTCCTTAAAAGTTGTTAAATTTGACTTATACCCTTTTTCACGAATACCGTCCAATTATTAATAATCAAAATAAATATTATAATAAATTATAAACTGTTCTTGTGAATTACGTATGTTTAATATCACTTATACCCCTTATATCTAGGTATTTTATAACTTATGCCTAATCAATATGAAATATTTAAAATAATAAAATAGAAATTATACCTGTATATTTCTACATTTTGTTTTAAATTAATATTACCAGCTTAGTGTATTTGTAAACTATTAACATATACAACAAAATATTCTCAAACGCCTTCACCATTTTAAGGAGCTCCAAATTAATTTTAATTTATCTGTTTTGTGAATGATTTATTATGATTTATGAGTTATCAAAATGTTTATGAATTAAAGTTGTTCTAATGATGACAGTGAAAATATATAATACTTGTATTTAATTCAATATAAACTACAGAGTATGGTATATTAACAAAGTACTGATGTAGGTTGATTTGATTTGATGAAATATTCAATACTAAAATGTAACAGAGAGCCATTCTTCAGGTGGAATGGCTATACACAAAAAAGTGTTTTCTTTTTTAAGTAAGGTCCCGGTAAGTGATAAATAATTGAACAATTTTAACAATGAACATACAATAGATGATTTTACATAAAATAAGTTATTAAAATATCTTCATTTATATAAATAAATATGTATTTCAAGAAAAAAAGCGGAGTAATCATTTATTTAAACCAAAATCTTAAAAAAACATATTTTGTATATAGGTACGTAATATAAAAATATATTTAGTAAAAATTCACTTACTAGTTAATCAAACGTAATTATTCTCAAGCAATACTAATTGAACGGGCCTCAAAGTTAAAAAAATAAATATGAAATATTACCCTCCTTGTGATCTCTTCATATTCGGAGGATATACACAACATCGCCTTACCGTTTTAGCTTTACTTTGTTTTTTTTTTTATTCAAATGGTACGAAATAACAACAATTTCATCATCTTTTAATTCTGATGATATAATTTTGGAATTGTGATCAAAAATTTGTACAATTCGTATAATATTTACTGATTTTATTTATGAGTTGAATTTCAAACTTACGGTTGCCAGCGTATTGGTAATTGAAATGATGAACATTTTACAATCGAGTTACGCGTCGTACCTATTTACATACTGCAATACGCGCATAGAAAAAACGGTTTTGGTCGGGATTGACGGTGGGGGTTGTACTACATTTTTTTTTACTTCTACAGAATTGTATAAAAAAAAGTACATAATGCTGTATCATTTAAAATTGATATTTTTTAATATTTGGCAAAATGAATGCGCTAGTTTAACGTTACGCCAGCGCCGCCGGGGAAATTTTGAAAGGTTAGGTTGAGGGGGGGTGTACAAATGTTTAAATGTAGATTACAAATGTGTATAAATGGAATAACAATCGTTGGTAATTACAAGAAACGAAAACTAATAGAAACAGAAGAAGGAAAATCAAAACCGAAATCCAAAAGTGTTCAGTATTTTTTAATAGTAGATGGACAGCGTATTCAAGTATGTAAGAAATCTTTCATTAACGTTTATAATATTTCTAATAAGAAAATTAGACGGCTGGTCGATTTGTTAGAAAATAATATTACTCCAGTTGATATGAGAGGCGAAAATATTAATGCTAATACTATGCCATATGAGTATTGTCAAAAAATACATGAACATAAACTGAGTTTTCCAACTAAAGATTCTCATTACACAACACGATTGAAAAATTATTTAGACCCTAAATTAAATGTTAAAACTATGCATACAATGTTTATAGAAAAGTATCCAGAATTAGAAGGGAAAATAAAATATCAATATTATTGGGAGTATTTTAAGAATTTTTTTTCATTAGGCTTTGGTGCTCCAGTCAAAGATGCTTGTTCAAAATGCGAAGAATTAAATACAAAAATAATGAGTAAAGATTTAAATGATGTTGCAAAAAAGAGTTGCTGCTGCGGAATTACTAGTTCATAAACATAGAAGCAAAACATTTTATAATAATATTAAAAAAAACAATAGAGATTTCTCAACAGAATAAAAAAGTGTTAGGTCTTTGATTTGATTTTATGGCTGTAGTTGACTTACCTAAAATACCGGTGCAGGAAGTATATTATTATTGTCAATTATCTGTCAATACTTTTGGTATTCATAATTTAAACACGAATAATTTATTTTGTTATGTTTATCATGAGGCAACAGCAAGAAAAACGCCAAATGATGTATGCTCTTTTTTGGTTCACTATATTAATAGTTATGTTGATGATGATGTTGAGAAATTGCATTTGTTTTGTGACAATTGTGCTGGGCAAAAAAAAAACCACGCATTACTCAGAATGATTATGGCTCTAGTTGAAATTAAAAAATTCAAAAAAGTTCAGGTGTTTTTTCCACAAAGTGGACACGTTTTTGCCGTGTGATAGTGACTTTGCATTGATAAAAAAACAACTGAACAGAGTGGATCGTCTATACACCTTAGAAGACTATATAGAACTTACTTTAAAATCATCAAGAAACCCAGAAAAATGTTCAGTGTTTCTAGTTGATAAAAGTATGATTTATGACTATCAAATGTGGTTTCCAAAATTTTATATTAAAAATACTAACGCATTAGAATGTTTAAGCCGTAATAAAACATTGAAACAACTTCGTACAATAGAAAAATTTTTAATTTCTAATTACCATTATTTTGAATGTGTATTGGAAAAATGTGGAATAATTAAGGCAAGTGAATTTATTGACGGAATAATATCAAACCATTTCAAATTGAGAAAAAACAATGCAATGCCCATACAACTCCCAAAAACACTTGTTTATACTTCAAGCTTACCAATTCTTGAAAGCAAAATGAAAGATTTGAAGCAACTAGCAAAATACATTTAAGAGCAAGCATTGCAATCATTTTGGAATTATATATTTTCGTTACAAATAGAGACACCTCAAGCAAGGCAAAATAGAACATAAGATATTTTTTATATAATTAAATTTCTAATTATTAAAAAGATATAAAATATTTGTGACTCAATATTAGTATATAATCTACTGTATATTATTTAATCATGTCATTTTAATTTTTATGCATATTAAAGCTACTTATTTATAAGAAAACGGTTATTTTTGAAATATAAATGGTAATTTGAAACATAAACGGCACATGTCCACAACCTTAAAGTCCTTCAGATGGACATGTGTCCATTCTGCGTTTAGCGAGTCAAATATACTCAATTGTATACTATTTACACTGAGACTATAGAACTATTTAATTACCTTTCGTCTGAAACTTACACGATGGTTATTAAATCAAATTAAATAATTTAAATAACTTATGGTTGCTAATTAAATCTTTTGAACTTGCCAAATGTTTAATTAATAAAATGTATTTTTATAAATATGCAAAAAACATATAGTACTATTATAATTTGTATAATGTGTATTATAAAATTACATTATATTATATATTTAGAGTTGAACAACAATAATTTAAGTATCAAATGTAGATTATTTTATTTTTTATTCGGGTTTTAAGAATCACACGGTACGTAGTTAATCAGCTCCTCTAACTCAACAACTCACTTATGAACTATTAACATTTTCCGTATGTTTTTAATGTGTTTATGCTGTTAATATGTGTACATCTGGGTAAAAGTAACTATTCAACCATAGTGTAGCTTCAATACACTGTATTGGAGTACATACTGACGGTACTCTGCGAATGAACCTGCATCGTCGACAAACACTTGTGTGCCACATAGTACTACTGGGGGTAAAACATTGGTCTTATGGAGTTAGGGCTGAGTTACAAAGGATAAAACAATGTAAATAAAATAATAAAATGCAATTTATTAAATCAAAAACAGTAATTTAACTATATTATGTAGAATATGAGTAAATCAACACTGTGCGAACAAACGAACGTTAATGCTCCACACACCTGCAACACATATGATAATAGATATTAATGTAGTACTACACACACATTTGATATTTAAAGAAATATACCCCGCCACGGCGTTTAATATCCAAAAAAAAAAAAAACCTGCAGCGCCAATTCAGCACCGTCGACCATCGGGAACGACAGAGTACGAAGGCTACGAAAACGACTTGAATTCGACACGAATCGACGAACAAAAGGCCAACAACACGTACGGAGAAATAACACATAGAATCGTGAGATTTAATCGAAATCATTAAAATAATACCGAGTAGGTGGGACGTGCATACGTCGTTCGGCAATTCTAATCGTTCCGTCCAATCACACTAACAGATTTCACGGACAAACGGGGTAAACGTACCCAACTAGCACGGCATATTCATTGGATATTCCTTCAATCTTCGATTTAAGTATTCTATTAATAATACTAATCAATATTCTAAACATATTCTTTAGTTAATTTTATCAGGTGATTTCAACAGAGGATATTCTATTCATAATATTGTCATATTCTACAAAAATTATCTATTTGAAAATACTCTACGGATATTATAATACAGATGATAAAGGAATATTCATTTTATCCTATTACATTCGTATTTTTTTTTCATATTCTTTTATGTACAATCAATGAATAATATGGTTTTAATATTTATAGATTATCCATTATAGTTTTGTCTGTAAATAATAGAAGAATATTCTTTTATTAATTATGTCAACGCCATTATTGTTTATAATAATTATAATATTATTTAATTAATTACCTAAATATATATAAACATATAGTATAATAGTGTAAAGCTATTTTAATAATTTTACTAAAAATAAATAATATTATTGTTAGGATTTACTATAGTAGAATTATTTTTTTGGTTAACTGGATTTTTGACGATCGTTCTGATAAGAACGATACGAACCGATCGTCGACAGCAATTGAATTATTATATTAAATTAATAAATATGTCTATGCTATGTGTGTGTGCGCGGGGCGACCCGACGGCGGTTTATGATTGTTGTTCTATTTTTGTTTATTGTCATACAAAATATTACCATGTACGATGTACCAGTTATTTACACTGTATAGTCAATAATCATTAACCGCCGTCTAGTATACGATGTCTTTTATCGTGGTGTTATATCTAAGATTTTAATATAATGTAATATATTTTAAAACGGTCGGTTTTACCCAAAACATTCAACGCACATGGCGAAGGGAGACAGAAGAGTCCAAGAACGATACGGATACGGCATATTCACACACACACACCACAGTGGAAATGCAGACATTATATAATATTATACGGTACCGTCGTCTGTCACTCCGATCGATCGATATTCCGTATTCGTCAGTCCGATAGTCTATACTTTTATATTATTTAATCTACTCTGTGCTGTTATAGTCTCGATTTTTCGATACTATATTGATTGAATATTTATTATTATTTTGCTAATTAGTTTGGCCATTCGTCGTTTAAGGTACGTATAAGTAAAAATATGATTGTTGTTTTATAATAAATTGTAAATAATTATATATTGTAATTTTCCATTTAGTAAGTGTAACAATATGTAATATAATCTAACCTAACTAGGTAACAACTAATACATACGATATACTTGTAGTTTATACCATGTCTGTATGTATATATACATATGTATATTACATAATATTATAAACAAACAAAATAATATTAAACATTAATATATTCGTATATACCTACATAATTCAAATATTAAATAAGTAATTGTCATTAATCTAGATATTCTGAATTTTTTTTGTGTAAATTTATGGTTAATGTATCGATAATAATTAGGCAGCTAAATAATTTCCCCGTAAGTAAGAACTAGGAAGCTAATAATAAGCTATAGTTAAATTATATAGTTGTTCCCTTCAGTGCCGCAACTAGGTCTTGTGGGGCCCTGGTGCAAAAAATGTTATGGGGCCCCTGTACCTGTATACTATACCTGTACCTGTACACTTGCCCCCTCAACCTACTCTGAAAATTAACTTTTAAACACAATTTGATAATTTAAAAAAACTGTATATTGAAGTTGTATAGTATTAAGTTCTATATTCTATCCTTTATTTTATTATTTTCATTTACTGAAATTAATTACTTATTATTACCTATATACTTGTGTATTTGACTTTATATAATTCATGATTATTATGAACAATTTTGAAAAATTAGTCCCCCCCAACTAAAATTCCTAGCTATGCCACTGCAATGTATAATATTATATAGGTAGATAAAAGCATCGTTTATACTATTGTAAATTGTTTCTATATACTACATGGCTCCTAAGAATCAGTCTTTAAATGAACTTATTTTTGTTCCCTTGTGATTTGAATACTTTATAAATTTACATTTTACAATTAGTTTAATTTACATTATTCAAATGGTCCTTACTTATTAGGCACTTAAACTATTGCACCCAGTCAAGTAATTAAAAAATTAAATTCAAACATAATATAATAATAATAATACCTTTTTATTATTTTATTCTGTATTATAAAATATATAAACAATAAACATCTAAGTAAATTAAGTAATATTCATAAATAAATAAAAAACTATTATAACATACCTATGCAGTTCAAATTTAAA
This sequence comes from Rhopalosiphum padi, assembly GCF_020882245.1. NCBI lineage: Eukaryota > Metazoa > Arthropoda > Insecta > Hemiptera > Aphididae > Rhopalosiphum > Rhopalosiphum padi. The sequence continues at coordinate 66,025,327 of NC_083599.1, forward strand.
ATATATTTTATAAAATAACATTTTTATTTACAAAAATTTTTTTTTCTTGCTTTTTTATTAGCAAAGTCATCAATTATTTTATTTACATTAAGTTCTTTAGTTCTTGATCGTTCTATATTTAAAATACTGATATTTGATAGCCTTTCTTGTCCCATTGAATTTCTTAGATAGTTTTTTATTATTTTTAGCTTGGAAAACGAACGTTCTGCTGATGCAACAGTGACTGGTAATGATATAAAAATGATACAAGCAGTTAATATATCTTTGAAAAGAGAAGCCATATCATTTTCTAAAATATAATTTGCTATATCTTTTATACTTTTCATAGTTGACAGTGAATCAATTATCACTTCTTTAAAAGATAACATCTGTCTCGTAAGATCTGAACTTATATCTTTCTTGTAGTATAAAATGAAGTCATAAGTAGTCTTGATAATGTTATCTTCGCTAGATACTAAAATTACTTGTGGTTGTAAAAAGTTGAATTTATCAACTACTTTCTGTAAACCTAAAAAGCGATTATTTAGCTGAACTAAAGCTGTATCAATCAAAGGCAAAAATACTTTTATTCTGAGGTTTTCTTCGGTTATATCTTGTCTTTTGTCTCCATCTAAATCACCAAAAAAATTTTTTGAATATATTCGACGCCGTTGATTATTATTCACAGCTATTCCCCAACTATTACACAAATCTGTTGCTGAAGTAACCAGTTCTTCATATTTCTCTCTCAAATTTTGAATTATTGCAATAGCTGATTGTAAACACTCACAAGCATTATGAAGGTTAGAATCAATTGATTGTAATTTTTTAGATACCACATAAAAAGGTCTTAAAATTTGTTCCCATATAGTGAGTATTAGCACAAACTCAAAAGATTCTAACTTCTTTTTTAGACCTTTAGCTCTATTAATTTCTTCTTTCTTGTCACTTGTTAGCATTATATTTGTTAAAGATTTTAAAACATCTCTGTAACGATACTTGAGAGCAAAAACTGCGTTATGTCGAGATTCCCACCTCGTTGTACATACTTTTTTTAAGACTGTTTTTGCTACATCATCACCTAGCGCCAGAGAGGCCCATCTAGGAGCACTTTTACTAAAGAATAAAAATATATCTTGAAGGATATCAAAAAAATTTAACATTTTTGATGAACTTTTGGCCACATCTGACAAAACAAGATTCAAATTATGTGCAGCACAATGCACGTATGATGCATTTGGAATTATATCAGAAATTCTTTTTTGAACACCTGTGTAGCCACCGCTCATTACCGAAGCACCATCATATCCTTGGCCCCTACATTTGTTTATATCCAAATTATAATTCTTTAAAATAGATATTATTAAATTTACATGATCTTCAGCACCATGTTTATGAAGGGGGTAAAATCCTAGAAAAGACTCTTTACAATATAACTTTTGTTCTCTATAATCAATTACTACATATCTAATAATAATGCTAACTTGATCAATCTTCGTGATATCTTGTGTTGAATCAACTATTATGGAGAAACATGGAGCAGATCTGATTTCCTCACAAATTAAAGTAATTAAGTTTGTTGATAGTAATTCAATTAGTTCATTTTTAATGAAAACTCAGATATTTAATTTGTGTCTTTTCAGTGTAAAGTAAATTATGTAATAGTGGATCAAATTCAGCCATTAGTCTTACTGATCGGATAAAATTGCCTTCGTTCATACTTGTAGAAGTTGATTTCCCTTCATTACCACGGAGGGCTGTATTACCAGCTGTTAAAAATAAAATTATTTTAATTAACCTAGTTAAAATATCTCTCCATTTCTGAGCTTCTTGGGATATTTGATCTTCTATTGAGTGATCAATTGTTTGATTTTTTACCCATATTGTGCGTAATTTAACAGCGTCAATGTGCTGAATAGAAATCTCATGTTTATTAATTTTTTGCGATAAATGTCGCCAATCATTTATTCCTGTTATCCAGTTTGATTTAAAATAAGGATGTGTTCTATCAGAAAACAACCAACAAGATTCGCAGTATGCTTTATCAAGTATGACTGAGTAGCAAAGCCAAGATCTGGGAATTTTATGGCCAGCTAAATTTGTTATAAAATAATATTCAACAGAAAATTTTCGACACCTTTTGTTTTCATTATCTTGACACGGTGTAGAATCTAGTGGAAATTTAATATTTGGTTTGCAAGGCCCAAATAAAATAATCTGTCTTTTTAAATTAGAATTATTTATGACATCTGGAAACTTTCCACGATTTGAAGGAAATTCACTATTTAGATCCATTTCAATATGAGGTGATAAAATAATGTCATTTACCGTTTCACTTGCTTCAGCTTCATCTATTACATCTTCATTTGTCTTCACAATTGATTCATTTTCTAAACATATTAATAAATATTTTCACTTATTTAACACTTAAATACTGTTCAATTTTAAATCGAATAATTGCATTTTTTTATGCATTATGATTTAGACGTTGCTTGTTAAAAAAATTTCAACTTTCAAGTCTCTATCACCATTTACTATTATTTTTAGAGCTATGACCAGGGCTCGGGAATTTATGCATTTGCATATTTGTTTGGGAAGTAAATAGAATAAATCTGATCAGGTACAAATTTATGTTGTGGTGTTTAGAGTTAATGTATAAAAGTTTATTGTGCATATGTTTGCATATTTTGGAATTTTTTTTTCAAATGCATATTTTTTAGATTTATTGATTTTTATTGCATATTTCAAGATACTTATTTTAATTTTTAACCCATATTTACCTGAAGTAACTGATGTTTTTCGAAGAAATTTAGTCATTGAACCTCTCATTAAATCCAAACCGGCGGCTCTTTGTTCTTTTGCCTTGCGTTTAGCAAAACCACTTTCATACACTCTTCGTGTCGACATAATAATTATAAAAAAAATATACTTACTACTTAAAAATACTTCACGATTTTGGTAAATAGCAAGTAGGTAATATTATACTAATATTATATAAAATTATAAATTACAACTAACACGCGCGACAGGCCACAGGAACAACCGCACAACTAAATCACTGATCAGTAAATACTAATGGTTTCAAGATTTAACACTCAAAAGTCGAGACTGTAAACACATAATAATAATGGAAATTCCCATTTGTCATCATGTAATATAAAACATTATAATCAATAATATTATATTAATATAATATAATACTGCATAGTATATGTAATATATACTTTGTGTGTATGAGTGTTATTTTTGTTATCGATAGAAATTATATGGGGTTTTCTAAAAATAAATCAAAATTAATATCAAATCATTCGAGTTCCTTCCCACCAACCATCACGTCTACTGTTAACTGCAGCAGGCAATAAGGTTACCAAACAACCTTTATAAATATAAAATTAAAATTACAACATACAATATAAATTATAGACACACAAATACTGAAAATTATTATTATTATTATTACCTAATGTGACTAAATCACTATAAATGTAAGATCGTTATAGTGTCATACTATTAATTATTATACTATAATATGTACAGGAAATGAGAATTTTTATTATTTTTATTTTCCTTATAACTATTATTCTTTACTGCCTACTCTCAAATTTACACTTAAATCTTCTTTAAATTTCGGGGCCCCAATTTATTATAAACTGAGGCCTCTTGGTGGTGATAGGCACCCCCGGTCACCCCGCTAGTTGCGGCACTGGTTCCCTTGTTGGTAGGTATCATTTATTTCTAGTTATATTATATAATGGATAATTCAAGAAATGGCTTCAAAAAAAAAATTCGTTTATCGAAATCTCAATTCAATAAAAAAATAAAACAGCAACTTGATTCTTTAGATCATTTAAGAAAACATAATAATACAACATCTGTTGCTTTACCAGTTATGTGCAATATTAGTTCAATTGCACAGACTCAATTTAATTTTGAAAATACATTATCTAATGATCCCTCGAATGATACACTTACTAAGGAAAATTATGTTATTCCACTTAGTATTTCATCTCAAATGTTTTCTGAAAATAGTAATTTTACTAGTCAAACATTGTCCCTATTCGGTGAATCTAGTTCTACTACTTTATTAAACAGTTTTAACTCAAATAACCATATCACTGATTGTGAAAAAACATCAATAACTGATCAATTAAAAGAGTGGGCTGTTAGGAATAGAATACAAATTTCATATGCATGACTAGGCGGAGGACGGGCATATATTGTATAGATGTTATTCAGTACATTGAGACTAGACTCATTCAAAGTTTTTGCCGTTCGCATTGCGGTCGTCACGTATTTTTCTGTAAACACGAAAACTGCAGCGTGTCGTGCGTCCGTATTAGATTATTAAATTTAGCTATTTGACATTGTATAGCAGCGTGTAGTAATTAAATTATTATTATTTATTATTGGTATTATACAAAACTACACAAGTTACAAACTTAATTATAATATAATAAATTACACTAGAAATACATATATTTATTATATTTTCTACTATGGGAATACAGAAAAAAAAACAGATATACTAGACTTTTTGTTTAAAAATAGTTTTAATACGTTAACATACGAAGAAAAGTGTCAATTAAAATCAATGGCAAAGGACCCGACATTTGTGGAAAGTATTATTGATGATTTTGCGAAGAAAAAAGAAAGAAGAATTGAATTAGAATATAAAATAATATAAATTATCTATTCTTATAATTTTTATAAAGCTATCAATTATAATAATAAAAAAAGGTTTTTTTTATATTATTTGTATTCATTTTTTTTTTATTAAATTTTCAGTCTCCCCAATGAATTTACTTGCGAGCCGCCACTGATCGAATGTTGTCGTTAGAGCGTTGAATAATCAGTCATCACTCGTGAAAATAAATTTATATTCGTCGGATCGTAGACCGTAGACCACGTGGGCGCAATCAGTGAAATAAGAACTTTTCTTTAATCCCCGTTTCGATTCCCTCGGAAGTCGATAGTAGAGTGTCGATTTGTTCATAAAAAAGTCAAAGTACTTTTAGTAATCAGCAATCAACGGTGAAAATCAGTTTATGTATAATAAAGCCACCTACGTAGGCAATCTGATCGTGACCATTACAGCATATACCTAATGTGTATTTAAAAATTAAATATTAAATACTAACATCAGCCAATACACTCATTAATATTATATATTATTATTAAATATAATACACGTGATTAAATTTGCAATGTATTGTGTTAAACAAATTAAATATTATATTCAATTGGATGTATTTTATTAGGTAGATATTATATAAAAGTATAAAACATTAGAAATATAATTAATTCAATTATTTTATGTTTATTACATAATTGGTGTAACAATAATTTGTGTACAGAGGAGAGTATGAGTTTTACACGTATAATATACGTATAACATATTATGTTTGTAACGTTAAGTCTAACAGAACAACGTCAATGTACAATGATTATGATAAAAAAAAAAAAATATAAGTAATATCATTTATGTTTAAAATTATTTTACTATTATTGTAATTAATAATGTATTTAATTCTTTTTTTTACAGCAAAAACAATAAATTTAAAATTTTTTTTTTTAAATTATTTTTATTATATTTTTATACCTACTCACATTTTTTTTTATATTGTATACTGACACACACACACACACACGCACAAATATATTTATACGATTTCCAACTTATATATTGTGGACGTATATTAAATTTTTTATTATTAGGTATATATTGTACATTTATGTTTGTTACGAATTTTTGTTATTGCATATATATTAATATATATTATTATAATACATTAATATTTTCAATATATTATAAGGTGTTTGCTATAGTGCAGATATTGGTTTTATCTGCAACAGACTTAACTATAACGTACAAAAAAACGAAATATGTGTAATATATAATATAGTCGTAGGAAATTTACCGACGAATAAACAATAAATAGATTTACAATATGTTATTACATGAATAATTTGTTGTCGACGATAAGATAGTCTTTTGATATATTAGCACAATTTTGGGCCGGTGAACATATAAATGGGCCGCTTAGAAGTGAAAATCTCGATGGGCCGATACATACCAATCCGGCCCTGATTATTAATAAACTTTAATTGACTACTAAGTATTGTATATGTGTTTGTCTGTTTTAATTAAATTTTGAACTTAACCAAACCTTACTTTCCTTACCAATATTGGAAGCTTGTTTAAGGTATATTCTAAGATGTATGTATTTCAACCATGGTTACTCTTAAGACTGTGGTCCATAATTCTATGATAATATTAGTTTTATAGGTTTAATTTTTTACATGAAGTAAGATATAATATTGTTCCATGGTATACAAATTAATTTAGTTAATATTGTTAATGGTATCCCTGGTATTGGTACTATAGTACTTTTCTATACTATAGTAGTACAGTACATTATAATATGTAAGTATATTTAGTTTTTTAATAGCCACTAACCAGTAGGATTAATAAGTTCAAGACGTTGAAATAAGTCATAAATAATTGATAGGTAGTTTTTATTCAAGTTTATCAACAATTAAAGCTTTGAAAATGAATTGCTTAGTTTATCCATGTCACTAGGCATCACTGTTGGCCAAAAAGATGGGAAAACATATTTATTTGGCGGTGTTTGGTGTTTTCTGTCCAGAGTGCAACAACGAACCTGTTATAGAAAATTATACATTATTGTCTATTACACATTGATTATTTGCATCATGCTTCATCATAATATTACCGTGTCTCCTTTTGACCAGTACACAAACCGTGATTTGGCTCTTTTGATCAAAAGTTCGTCTTCATATGACGTTGGCTTTACTGATTTCACCAATAATTCGAACTTTGAGTGTACGGGACACCACCATTCTGTGCACTAAATTAAATTTTATGTAAGTATACAATTTAAATAATAATTTCTGAATCCTAAATTTCTGGTTTTTGAACAGAAAATGTGTGATTAATATATTAGATAGTATTATGGTAATGTAAATATTATAATGTAAATCATGTACTCGTTTAATCTGCAGGTCTGCAAATTCATCATAAATTGATTTAGCCGGTAAAGATGATACTGGTGAAGAGGAAGGAACCATTGGCGATAAATGAACTGCTGGAGAAGAAGTAACCGCTGAAGAAGAAAGAACTGTTGAACAGGAAGGAACCGCTAAAGAAGAAAGAACTGCTGAATAGGAAGGGCCCGCTGAAGAAGGAAGAACTTGCTTGATTACGCCCGAGGTGTCTGTTTGAGCCGGGAACGGACAATAATAGGCCGTGCGTCCGGTTAACAAAATATTTCGCGTTTTATTACGTATTATACTAACACACCGACCGACCAGGCGCGGATCCAGGAATATTTTTTTGGGCGGGCCCGTAAATTTAACCACATAAGATAATGCAGTAAAATTAAGATTTAATAAAGAATAATTTTCACTTAGTTAAAAATATAATAATAGTTAAAAAAAAAATATATATTGAATTACAGTTACATGGAAAAATTTAACCTTCTTCACTTATTACTAGCAAATTCATTTAAAATTTCGTCTGGATTTTGTATTAACTCTTCACTTTTTTCTCGTTCAATCGATAGCAGAGCTAGGTTGTGTAAACGTTTTCCGGTCATGGTCGATCTATTATACGTTTTAATTCTCCTCATTGTAGAAAAACTCCTTTCAGCTGTAGCACTTGAAATTGGAATAACTAAAATTCGTCTGTACACTTCTTCTAGCTGTAAGAATGATGCTCCCATGCTTTTAATTGATAAATAGGCTTCTATAGAATTTGAATCTGCAGCAAACATTTTTTTTTCCTAAATCACATTGTGCTCTCAACTTTTCAATAAATTGATTATCTGTAGAAATTCCTGGCAATTTTATAAGTGTGTCAAAGTCTAAAAACATTTTGGAGCTTGGATTACAGGCTTCCACTGCTTCAATTAGTTCTGTTTGCTTAAATCTTCGGTTCATTTCCACGACGATATTGTCAATTATTTCAAAGTATTGACTTCTCATTTTTATTTCATGTTCAGAAATGTTGTCCATTTGATTTTGTCCTATAGAACTTGTCACAAAATAATCTGTACGTTTTGATGATACATTCTTTTTTCTCTTTTTCGTAACTGGGATGCTCATTTCACCACTGATTTCTTCTACAGATTTAATAACTTTTTCATATAAATCATGAAATTTGTTTTCGGTTCTCATACTTTTTATTTGATCTTTTGTACATTCAATAAGTGTTATGCAATTACTTAAATCTGTAGATTTTGTTTGTAAATAAACTGACAACGAGTTTATGCAAAATAGAAGTTCATCTAAACAAAATATTATCAATAAATTATCAAAAGTTGCAAATTGGTTTAATAAACCTCTAGCTTTTGCAGCTTCTTTTGCTTTTTTACTCAAAGTACACTCTTTTAAAGCTTTAATAACACTTTTGAAACGTATTTTAAAGAAATGTATCCCTTTGTACTTTGAAACCCATCTTGTTTCGCAGTGCTGTGGTATTTTTAATTTTTTATCACTGTCTTCTGGTGATTCCAAAAATAAACTGTTTCTTAGTGAAGAACACGACTGAAATGAATAAATTGCTTCTAATATACCAATTGTATTATGAATAGCTGAAACATGTTTTGATGCATCTACTAAAACAAGATTGAGCCTGTGTGCATAGCAATGCACATATAGGCATGGGTTTTTAGACATTTCTCGGATATATTGCTGAACACCATTGATAGTCCCCGACATAGCAGAAGCTCCGTCGTATGATTGGCCAATACAATTTTTTATATCCAAATTAATAGAACACAAAAAAAGTTGAATACTATCGGCAAGTGCTTTTGCATGCAATTCTTTAAGCTCAAGAAATCCAAGAAATCTTTCGTTAATACGATTGTCACTTATGTAGCGTACACAAATTCTCATTTGTTCTATATTTGATTCGGTTTTAGCTTCATCGACAATAATACTGTAAAAATTACTTCCATTTTGAATTTCTTCTACAATACTTTTTAAAATTACTTTAAATGACACATTAAGAATTTCATTTTGAATTGTTTTTGAAGTGTATTTAGCATTTTTTGGTAATGTATTTAATTTTGTTTTAAATCGTCATTTTCAAGTCTAAGCAATTTTACCAACTCGATAAAATTACCATTATTTTGAAAGGTGTCAATATCAGTTTTTAAATTATCATCGTCGTTATCATCAATATAATTATTAGTTTCTCTGTGACCACGTAAACCAATATCTTGTCTCCCGCAATATAACACGCATCTGATCAACGATCTCATAATTTCCCGATTTTTTAAAATGTCTTCTTTTAGTTGTGTATTTAATTTTGTTGCTACAGAACCAGTTTTTTTAGCGGATATCCACGATTTATATTTTTTAAGAGACAGTTTATGAATATTTGAAGAATTGTGTTTTTCTAACATGTTTCCAATATGCTTCCAATCAGAATAACCATTAACAATTAAAACTTTATCTCTATAGCCGGAATTATCACTAGTGAAATGGCGACAGTAAAAACAAAATATCGAATCTCTAATTTTCGAGTATTCTAACCATTCGTATTTTGAATACCACAAAACATTAAATGATCTCTGTTTTCCACCGATGTTTCGTCTCGGGAACGTAATGTTGGGTTGATTTGGCCCGTTTTCAACGTTTTGACTAATATCAAAAATATTGTTTTGAATATCGCGATCATTGACACTTATTGTAGTAGAAGATTTACGAATTTGTTTAGAAGTAACAGATTCATCAGATTCATCCGATTTTGAAAGGGGGACAAGAAAACGTTTCATGGCCTAAAAGCAGTATTTATAAATAAAATAAAACAGGATTTTAGAATATCATAATATATAAAGAATGGCAACTTGTTTTTATGTGTGAATAATTATTTACTATAATAATATAACAATCTACGTGTGTATACTGTACATATAGGTATTATGTATGTATTTATATTCAATAATTGCGCAAACAATTTGTTAAATATAAAATAAATGGTTATGCCTTAATAAATAGCTAAAAAATAAAATAAAACTTACCTATTTTATGTATATGCTCAGCACATCAACAATTCGTAGATGGATTTCCAACAAATTTTAATATTTAAATTATTTAATTAAAATGTGGATTCAGGTATCGCGTATTGGGAGTTCACAGCAGACAGAATAATATTACGAGTACACGAGTGACGTGTGTCAATTAACAATTGGTGGTCGGGTGATGCCCAGTTTTACGTGCACTTATTATATCTTATCGGAGTTCCATCGGCATTCGAACGACGACGATCGATATTTAGATAAAATCAGGTTAATCACACGGGCAATTACATGTTATAAATGGTACCTAAATATAATGTTGTTTTGTTATACTCCCCATGCACGATTAATACATAATATATAATATATTTGATAAAATCAATTTTAAAACTTATAGTCAAAATTCTAAAATAACAACTTGAATGCCAATATTCAAAATTAAAATAATTGTTCTTGAAAATTTTGGGTGGGCCCGGGCCCACCCGGCCCGGATCCGCGCCTGACCTACTGGCTACTAAGTGCTAGTTTTACCAAATTATATAGACCCAGTCACCCAGGTATCCACCCACAGTTTTAGGTGGTGCAAATGCAAGTACGTACTCGGCGCCACTGGATTTTATTAAAACAAACCTATATTTTCAGAGAAAAAAAAAACTGGAACATCCTAATCCACCTGCATTGTTATCTGCTACTACTGAGTCCATTTTTCCTCAAAAATATGTGATGACATCGAGTTTAGTTAGTAATGATATTGGTGATTATGTCAAAGAAAAAGGTGCTCAAATATTAGATTACAATAAAACTACAATATTAGAGCTTTCTAACTACCTGCGAACAATTTTGTATACCCATTTAGTACACACATAAAGAAAGGTAAAGAAGAAAAGAGATACTTAAATAAAACTTATTTTTGAAACGTACAAATGGCTAGTGTATTCTCCCAAAAAAAAAAATGATTTATATTGTAAATATTGTGTTCCATTTGCTGACAAATGAAGAAAATGTAATAACGTGGTTTTACAAAAATTGGTTGCTATTCCTTTAGTCAAATATGCAAAGATTTTGGGTAAAACAGGTGACTTGGAAGTTCATAATAGCCATCAGTACCATGTAAATGCAATAACAACAGCAGAATATTTTTTATTTAACTATAAACACCCACAAAATGAAATAATTAATATGGTTAGCAGCCATAGAAATAAACAAATTTTAGAGAACCGGGAAAGATTAAAACCAATTATAGAGTCTATTATTTTTCTTTATAGGCAAATCATACCACTTAGGGGAAACCATGATTCGGTAGTTTTTAATAATGAAGATTCTCAACTTTCTACAATTAACCAGAGGAATTTTCGAGAACTTTTAAAGTATAGAATCTTATCTGGCGATAGTATGCTAGAAGCACATTTAAAATCAGAAAATTCTAAAGCAACATTTATCAGCCCAATACACCAAAATGAACTGATTGAATGATGTCAGAATTTTATTATTGAAAATATTATTAATGAAGTGAATGAAAATAAGTACTTTATTATAATATTTGACGAAACCACCGATGTCAGCCATACTTCTCAAATGAGCCTTGTTTTAAGATATGTACAATGTAATTCATCCCCGATGAATAATTTAACATTGCTAAAAAGTTCACAAATTTCTGATTTTATCAACAGTTCATCGATGAAATTTGTTGAAAGGTTTAACATTGCTACAGATTTCCTTAACCAAAACCCAGAGGAATGGTACAAAAATGTCAACTACCAAAAAGGTATATCTGTACTTAGTCAAGTTAAAGTTGTAAATGATGCAGCTGAGAGGGGAGTAAAATTAATAACTGATTTCAATGACAAAATTACTAAAGACGAGGAACAAAAACAATTTTTGATGCAGACAGTTTACGACTACCGGCATAAGTATCCTGACGCGAAACGAAGTACACTTTCAAAACACATTTGAAAATTTATAACAATTTAAAATTGTACATTATAAATACTAATTTAAATAAATTGTCTAAAAATAATATGATGTACACTTTTTTTATTAATTACAATAATTTTTTAGGTATATAAAAAAAACGAAAATACACCCTCTTAAAAGAAATTTCAACCCTCTTGAGGCACGTCTTAGGGTTGAACTATCGTTATAAAATTATACAGATATTATTTTTTTATAGTTTAGTTTCAAATTCGAAGGTGGCGCAGTTGAAATGTTGATCTTCAATTTTAAGGACCACCCTAATGTACATAAGGGAATTGTTAAGGAAAATTGTATAGCTTTTATTAACTGCCATGATTATGCATTTTCTTTTGATAAGACAAATGGGGGTGCCTGAATGATGATTTTGCTTTAAGCGTATAAAAATATAACTGACACTGTGTAACGGTGTGTACTGTGTACTTATCTATTAACCTAGTCCTAGTAGACGTGTAGTGTTTATACGTAATCGCAATTATCAATGTAGATACTTTGTATCAGCGCGCGTTCATAAAACCTACTACATAATATTATGGCTATTCGTTCGGGCGGGACACTTTTCGGCCAAAATGAACCTTTCCTTTTTCGGCCAGTACACTATTTTGGTAACCAATGAAATATTATTTTCGTGTTTTTTTCTGTTAAACTACCATTTTACATAATAGATACTTTTTAACTTAATTTAATTTATTATAAATTGATAATTGACAATTGTTGACGCGTACTCGCCATTTATAATAACTATTGATGTAATTATTATTACTTTTATCTTTAATATATTGTATTATAAGTATCTTATTCTTGTCGATATCTGGTTGATCCGATATCATTGTTCAATTATATTTCAGTGTGTTTCTATCCGCTTACATAAATGTATCATTGTGTCTGCTGCCGCATATATAAATAAAGTACTTAGACATGCAAAATAATTAAAACTTAATTTATATATAATTGATAAATTAATTTTTTATATATAATTTATATTATTATTTTATACAGTCCATAAAAAAGGAATTTTTGGTAGTTTAACAAAAATAAAACGTTAAAAGAATATTTCATTGGTGGCCAAAATAGTGTGCTGGCTTAAAACAGTCATTTCAGAATGACCGAAAAGGGAAAGGTTCATTTTGGCCGCAAAAGGTACCGCCCATTCGTTCTACGAAAATAAATCTTGAAGTTACATTTTTATAATTATAATATGTTTATAGAATGGTGATTTTTCCCATTATCAATCCCATCTATAATCTATTCTAAATTAGGTACAGTGTGTGGCAAGGCATCCAATGTTTATTAAGAGATAATAATTAAAAGGAATTAAACCATTTATTTTGAAATCATGCTTGTGGCTTATCGTTAACGGGTAAAACGGGAATATTTATAATAACCGGATAATATTTAAGTTTTATACACAAATTTGTCCAACCCTGCCTGTAATTAATTTAAATATTAAGATTGAGTGGTTCAAAAAATTTTTTTTTCCTCTATAATATTGGCTAACTTAACTTAAACTTTTTAAAATGATTATCCTGTGCGTGCCTCAAACTTTCATACATAATTACACATCCTTCTTTTCCATTTCTACTTAATTTGATCTTCTCTAATGTCTATTTTTTTTCTTAGATTATCACAGTAGCCTCTAATTAATAAGTTAATTTAATTGAAAAATTGTATTTCAGATTGATATAGATGTTCTGAAAACAATTTCTACTGAAGATACCACATTAAAAAATGTACTCACCTAAATATGGTGACCGTTTAGCATTATTAAATTATTCAAAACAAGCCAATTCATCGAAAAGAAAAAGCACTCTTTTTTATAAATTGATGTCTAAGGTAAAAAAAATAATGAGTCAAAATCAGAAACTCCAAATAAAAGATAAGTTTATTATTTAATATTATGTTAAGTTTTTTTATTGAATTTTATTAAAAAATTGTTGCGCCGTCAGCACTTACGTTAGCAGTTTACTGAACGACTCGCGAATGTGTGGGAGCAAATGACAATGATCCAAATATAGTGTCACAAAATATAATATATAATAATAAATACGATACTGTCGCAAAGTGTCACAAATAAATATAATATAATAATGACAATAATAACATATAAATAATATAAAATATAAATACTAATTATTATAACATGGAATATTAATTCACCTTTAAGGTAAATAATGGTATACAATATAACAAAAAAATCATAGACCTGAGTATCCGGTAGTGGTGTCGATCCTCGGATCCAAATTAATTATCTTCACTGGTGTGGTAGATGATTAGGACCAGCTTGACGACGTAGCACATAAAGTGATATAATATGTATATATATATACATACGGCCGCGACGGTTACGCTATATTACGACGACCAAAAATATTACTTGGCCGATAAATGCATGAAAAAACGCTTTCGCACGTTGAATGTAAGACTGTGACGTACAAATCACAATTATATCCGGCCGCACACGACGCCACAATAATAAATGGAAAAATGTAAGTTTATATGAACGCCGGCTTAAACGTAGTAATAAACACGTGGTTTTATGCCACCGGACAACGCAACCGGGCACACAAGTATAAAAAAAGGTGTCGGGGGCCTACCGTGGCAACAACACAGGTCGTCCGGTTTTGACGACAGTCAGAAAAGGTGTAAAGATGGCTTGACAAAGTTGACGCGTCAACCGTCCTGGCGGCGACAAGTTCGCGGCGATCACAACTTGACTACTCGGGAGGGAGAATGGACAAGTGTGATGACCGGACTGTCACTTGCGTCGCGATGGCCTTTGACCCGGCTGTAACGCGCCAAGAGGATCGGTGTTCGAACAAAAAAATATATATTATTTCTTTAATATAGCTTAGTTTTGAAAAATAGATCAACAAAGAGGTATGTTGAAATTGGATTTCTTAATTATGAAATGTCTGCGTATAAACAGGTATTATAAGAATGAAAAATGCATAATTATTTTTTCAAGTAATTTTTGTATTATTTTCCCCAAAAATATCATAATAGGTAGTTCTTATAAATCATGTTTGAGATTCTTAAATTTAATTATCTCCATTAATCATAATATTTTTGTGATTCAACATACATATTATTTTTAAATATTTTTTAAAGAGCTATTTTTCCACGGACATATCTATATAATATGCTTTTAAATGTATATCTACTACCTAGTGATAAGTAAAATATTTCTAGGCGAAAACTGTTAATGGTGGAGGTTTCAGAAAAGTACGAGTACAAAAATCATTTTACAAGTCAGATTTGATTGGTCTAGCTAAAGAATTATTTTTTCCTGATGGAAAATCATCTAAAGGAATGATTGATCAACTATCAACAAATTTATTTTACTTCCAAAAAATGATTTACTTGATGACTTTTCAGTTGTAGGCATTATATGATAAAACAAGTAGGTACATAACAACATTAAAATATTTTTTTTAATTTTATTATGAAATGTATATTATTCAAATGTTTATTTCATTAGGTTTTAAACAATTAATATTTTAATTTTCAATTTTATAATATCCATATTATATTGTATTTGTATTTCTTAATTTTTAGATTTGAATATCTCTACCATAGAATTTAGAATCCTTTTCACCAGATAAAACCATGTTTGAAGTACCTGAAGAATTTAATACAACTAACTTTATACATATTGTTCAAGAAAATGAGTTACAGCTTTGTAAAATAAACTGATTGAATTAACAATTAATATAATTTAAAAAACAAATTTATATTTTTATCGCCTGGCAATACCAATATCGACAATAGAGTATGCAGTACCTACATACTACTATACTAGTGTTATAATTGAGCTAGTCAAATAGCGGTATTCTATAAATCAAAAATCACTAAAATAAAATATGTAAAATGAATTTGGTTTTATTTCAATTAGAATGATCTAAATCGTACACATTTTTAATCAGATTTAAAATATCTCGTTCCATTAAAAATATATATTTACAATAAAATCCGTTCCTTAATTATTACTAATAATCATTTACGACTAACTTATTAATAATATGATGCTTATATTATCTTAAAAAATTGAATATATCCTTTAAGTATTCTTTAAAAATATTAGTAAAATATGCAAAATTATTCTTTTTATATCAATTTATTTTTTTAACATTAAAATTAGGTAATAAATATAAATAATAAATAAAAATTCACAAAATTATTAAAATAATAGTTATTGAATAATAACATTATTAAAGCAATAGTTAATAAAATATTAAACATTATATTTTTTAAACTTTATTTTAATGTTAAATTTACAAACAAAATAACACGTAAATTAAAATAATAAATAAAATAACAAAATGTTGTTGAAATAAATTAGTATTCACCTTTTCTATTACATCACCTTAATAACAGTGTAATAGTTTTCAATAGGTATAAATAAAAAAATAAAAATAGTAATTTTATTAACCATTCTTATGGTTTTTCTTAATATGTAGGTAATTCAAGTACATAATCCTAGTTGTGCATACATATTACATACATAAAAAACACTTTTTTATATAGAAATCCACGATCTATTTATTATTTATTATTTAAATATGGAAATTCTTAAAATGAGTGGACGTGATAGAGACAAGTATCGTTCACATCCGTCAGGACATGAAAAACGATTAAAAAAAATGAAAGGAAGCTTTCTTAAATACATAGCAAAAACGTTACCCAAAAACTTTAAATATAACAACAATAACACAACATCAATTACAATGGAAAATATTCAAGTACAATCCCCTACATTACAAATAACTGTATCAGATAAAAAACAAGAATACTTTGGAATTTCTGAAGTACAAACATTCTCTTCTGCTACAAAGAGTAATATTAATTTTTGCTTAGAAGACAACGAAACTAATAGATTGGATACAAATATTTTATGTGAAAATGGAAAATTTAGTATGGTAGACCCAGCAACATAACTTGGACTGATGATAATATGACGCAAACTATAAGAACTGAAGTTGTTAAATTTGGTCCATATCAAGTGAAGGATTTTGATTTTCCCTATTCGGATATTGACTGCACAAAAAGAAAATTCTCTACATTTTATTATACTAGAAAATTGGAAAATTGTGAAATTGTAAAAAAAAGTTGGTTAATTTACTCAAAATCATGTGACCGAGTATTTTGCTTTTGCTGTAAACTTTTCACTTCTTATGGACCACAACAATCTTTATTGTCAACTATAGGTACCAACAATTGGAAGTGTTTATCTGAAAATTTAGAATCTCACGAACAGTCTAGCCTACATTAAAAAGCTTTACAGACATGGATGGAACTAAAATTGAGGATTTCGGAAAATTCCACTATAGATAGAGCACATCAATCGGCTATGGAAAAAGAAAAACAACATTGGAAAAATGTGATGATCCGCATCATTGCTGCTATACAATATTCAGCAAAACATTGTGTAGGCTACTGCGTACGCTACAATTTTCTCTTTTCTAGGTGTATCTTTTGCATTAAATCTTTTCCAAGCACGGAGTTCTAACACCTTATCAGCGTTATGTCTATCTTCTAAATTTTTACTAGTCGCATACACAATATCGTGATCACGACATGCAGTATCCAATGGGTTTATTCCTTTATCGCCACGATCTAACCTCTTTTTTAATTTCGTACCAGGTCCACAATACTGATATTTTGGAACATGGGCTTCAAACGGGAGACTATTTATTTATAAGGAAATTTACGAAACCTTTGCCAGTCTTATCTGATTCCCACTTTTGGGTTGAACGCATCATCTACAACTGATTATAATTTGAAAACTCTAGAGTATTTATAAGAAAATGGATTTGATTGTACAGAAAGATAAATTAGATATTTTAAACGTAGATGCTCAAATAATAAAGAAACCATCAAGACATGGACCATTATTACCGGATACTATACGTGCTATTATAGTTGGTCCTAGTGGTTCAGGTAAAACAAATATAATGTATACCCTAATCACACATGAAAACGGATTAAGATTTGAGAATATCTATTTATACTCTAAAACTTCTAATCAAGAAAAATATGTTTTACTAAAAAAAATAATAGATGATATAAAAGGTGCTAATTTTTTCATTTTTTCAAGTGCCGATGAAGTTATAAAACCAAACTTAACTAAGAAAAATTCTATCATAATTTTTGATGACGTGATTTGTGATCCACAATCTGTAATTAGAGAATTCTTCTCAATGTGTAGACATTCAGGTGCTAGTTTTGTATTTTATTTAGCACAAACATATTCTAAAATACCAAAACAGTTAGTAAGAGATAACTTAAACTTTTTAATAATACATAAACAAGATGATACGAATTTACGCCATATATTCAATGACCGTTCATCGGCAGATATGGATTTCTCTGAATTTTGGAAAATTTCTCATCTATGTTGGAATCATAATGATTATGGATTTATGGTTATCGATAAAACACGTGAAATGAATGAAGGTAGATATAGATGTGGTTTCCATTCTTTCATTAAAATAAAATAATAATATAAATACAGTTGTAATAGTATTAACATCTACATAGTATTATCTAAAGCAGTGGTTCTCAACCTTTTTTGTACGACGACACCTTAATTTAGATCCATAAAAATGGCGACACACTTAAAATTTTTTTTATGGATTTTTGAAAAAGTAAAAATTACAAATCTATGTAAATTAATACATTTAAGTTCATGTTAGCATTTTATTTGAAAAAAAAACAAATCTTTTAAATTTACATTATTAAAATATAAACAATTTAAATTAGGTATTAAAAAAATATTATTATAAAAACAGCGTTAGTTTATAATGGAAATTAGTGCGATACTTGTGATTGGCGAATTGAACATAGGTCTTCAATTCGTGGGCGAATTGTTGACAAACTTACGCGTAATTCACTTTCAATATCTTTAAGCGTTGACCTTTTTTTGGATTTTGTTACTTCTAATATCGAAAATGCTGATTCACACATATATGATGTTGAAAAAGGAAGCAAAATTTGCAACGCTTTTTTGCTCACTTCTGGGTATTCGTTTTGCAAAGAAATCCAAAATGAATCATTTTCAGACATATAAAATTTAGATTTTAACGTGGTATCTGATGATATTTCTAGTAATTGTTCTTTTTCCGTAGAAGATAAGTTTGCATTTTTTATATTTTCTTCTCCACATGGACCATATAATGAAACTACCCACTGTATTACAGTTGTTAGAAGTGATGGAAAATAACTCTTTAAATTTCGAGAAAGTGTCAATAAATGTTCGTACATTATATTTTTTAATTCCGTTTTTTGATTTATGCTTAAATGGATTTTTGATTCTTCAACTGAAGAAAAGCATGAAAAATCATCATTTTTTATGCATGATAACCATAAATTAATTTTTTTTTTGAAACTTTCCATTTTATCACTTGTTGAAATTATGTTTTCTTTACGACCTTGCATACTTGAATTTAAAACATTTAGTTTTTGAAAAATATCAGCAAGGTAAGCTAATTTAGCACACCACATTTGATCATCAATTTTATTTGCATAATTATTTATGTTTTCAGCTTCAAAAAAAAATTGTAATTGATCTTGAAGTTCCAATACACGATTTAATATTTTACCCCTAGAAAGCCAACGTATTTCAGTATGATACACATAGGCGCAAATTGGGTGGGGCTTAGCCCCCCCAAAACTTAGCCGTAGCCCCCCCCCCCCCCCAAAAAAAAAAAAAAATCTACATGTTTATAATGCTATAATATAATAAATGTGTACAGTTTTTTTTTTTATATTTAAATAATTTTTTTTTTTTATTGATCTTTATATATAACTTGGCAGAAAAGGCCATTAGTTAATCTCTTACATATTTAAATAATATTATATATTATTTATGTTAATTATAAAATAAAAATTATCACCGATCTTGTAGAAATAAATGTATAATTTTATTTATATCCTATATTATTAGGAATTATTATTACATTGTTTTATTATTGCTATCACGTCATGACCGCGATTGTATATTATACTAAATGTATATTTATACACTATTTATAGGTACATACTTCATAATAAATAATTATATAAGATACTCTTTACTAACAGGCGATAAGCCCGCATAATATTTGACATGACGTGTTTATATATAGTTTATTCTATATTATATTAAATGTTTATTTTTATTGTTTTAAATTCGGCAAACTATATATAGGTCTTTCCCTGCGACCATTTAGTGCGCTTATCTGAATTTTGAATGCATTTATATTTTGGTTACATATTATGGTTACGTCATATTATCCGCTTGTCGTTTTCATTACAACAGTTAACAATCCGCGTTTACGTTAGTCTATCGTTCATTTTACATGATCAGTGCATTCAAACTTATTTCATCGTTTTTAAAAACTTAACAATGGAAAGTAAAAAGTTATTCAACATTTTCAATAACAAAAATAAATCCACAACTACTTCTACAAGTTCTACAGTTTCTACAAAAATAGATGTTGATCAAAATATATCGGTTTCTATCATTACTGCTACCTACACCAATATTGTCAACAGCGATGATGAATCTAATACCAATAATACCCCAAGTGGATATTTAGATCTTGGCGATTTAAATTCCGGACCTATGAGGCCAATTTTAAAAGTAAGTGTTTTTTTCAAATTT
Organism: Rhopalosiphum padi; assembly: GCF_020882245.1. NCBI lineage: Eukaryota > Metazoa > Arthropoda > Insecta > Hemiptera > Aphididae > Rhopalosiphum > Rhopalosiphum padi. The sequence goes on from NC_083599.1 coordinate 66,045,961, forward strand.
CCTTTTCTTATTGTATTGGTCATAATTTATATTTATGCAATTTTTAATTTTAAGTTGTAATTACTAATTGTGTAGGTAGTTAATTACTTTAATATATTTCTAGGTATATCCAAAAACTAAATTTGGACAACAAAACAGATCATTTTCGAGTACCCACTATAAAAAATTTTCATGGATTGAGTACAGCATTAAAAATGATGCCATTTTTTGTTACGCTTGTCGCTTATTTTCAAATAACAATGTTGAACAAACATTTATTAGTATTGGATTTAATAATTGGAAAAAAGTAAGTTTTTCATAATAAATTTTATATTTTAGAATTCTATACAATTAACTCTATGTCTGTATGTTCTACATTACTATTTACTACTTATAATTTCTTAACCGTTAATGAGTTTTTATTTTATTGTTTTAGTTAAGTGGTTATAGAGATTCAAAGGTTAATTGTACAAAACTTGAATTGCATAATAGATGTATACATCATTTAACTGCAATGTCTAAATGGTCAGGTCACAATTCAATGAAAAAAAATGGATCCGTTCACAACAAAATTGTTTCTGCAAGTATGCAACAAATAAAAGAAAACAGAACCTACATGATGCAGTTAATTGAAATAACATTGTTTTTAAGTAAACAAGGAATTGCTTTTAGAGGCCATAGAGAAAATGAGCTTTCTATAAACAGAGGTTTTTATTTCTAAATATGTTTAAATATTCTTATTTTAAAATTATACAACATATTTTAGGAAATGTATTACTATGTTGTTAAAATCATGTTATTATTACTCACACCCCCACTTGAAAATTGAGGTAGGTCGACCGTAATAATGAAGAAAAAAAAATTTAATTGGATTATACATGATATCGACCCTATTCCACAATACTCCTAAAAGTGGTCAAAATGATTTTTTTTTTTTGCATCTTCAAAATCTTATTTTGAATATTAAACCAAGCAGTTTACATACTATTTTACTAAATATTTAAGTACTAGTACAGATGCTAATTCTAAGCAAGATATTTTCTCATGTATTACGCCTGAATTAGAAGATACGTCACGTTCATTATCAGCCCCTCCAAAAAGCGAGCACATTTTTCTATAATTTCCTCAATAAAAAAAAAAGATGATTCAACCACTATATCTCTCGTCTCAAAAACTATACCTGATTCTACTAGTGTTACGAACGTATGTGATATAGGATTTTATATAAACCGTACATTATCACAAAATGAAATTTCTGATATTATGAATAATCTATGGGTGCCCGATATCGATTACAAATTTCCAATAAAAATGTATATGAAAAAAAACAAGCAAGTAAATTTAAAGTTTCAATATTCGTGGCTTTTGAAGTATCCATGGCTATGTTATTCCGAAAAAGAATGCGGTGCTTTTTGTAAATTTTGTGTAGCATTCGTTAAGTCTGGTGTTGGATATAATTCAAAAAAGCCAAATTCTTTTGTATTGACTAAATTTGATAACTGGAGAAAAGCACTGGAAGGATTTCAAAACTAATGTGAAACAAATTATCACAAAACCTGTTTATCCGATTCTGAACATTTTCTTAAAGTACAAAAAAATATTAATGAAGACATATCAGTAAAACTAGACTCCAGTAGAAAGAATCAAATAATAAAAAATCGCGAACTTTTAACTCCGATAATTGAAGCAATAATTTTATGCGGCAGGCATAATATAGCAATTAAGGGTCACATAGATTCCAGAAAATTAATTATCGACCAAACTGATGACGAATATGAAAACAATGAAGGAAATTTTACGGTATAGGGCTCGTGGTGATGAAAAGCTTAAATTATTTTTAGAAAGTAATGGACATTTAATTCAAAACAAAATCATCGAATCGTGTAACCAAATTTTATTAAAACGAATTGTGAATAGAATGAACTCTGCTCAATGTTATTCAATACTTGCCGATGAAACAGCTGACATTGCGAACATCGAAGAAGTAGCATTGTGTGCAAGATACCTAGATAAAAAAAATATGATAATAAAAGAGGAGTTTATTCAATTCATACCTACAATTGATACGACAGGAAAAGGTTTGGCAACATTAATATTAGAAAGCTTACACACTTTTGGAATAGAAACAAAGTACATGCGAGGACAAGGTTATGACGGCGCAGCTGCGATGTCAGGAGAATTTAACGGCGTACAAGCCTTAATTCGTAAAACTCATCCTCTTGCTTTCTATGTGCATTGTTCCGCACATGTCCTTAACTTAGCGGTTTCAAACTCTTGCAAAGTACATGGAATAAGAAATTGTTTGGAGACCATTTCTAAAGCTCGGGATTTTTTCATTTTTCCTAAAAGAAAAGATATTTTAAAAACTCAAATTGAAAACAGTGATGAAAAAATCTCAAAAAAATCATTAAAACGTCTTTGCGCTACCCGATGGATTGAACGTTACCATGCAGTGAATGATTTTGAGGAGTTATTTGAACAAGTAATAGAATCATTAAATCTTATATCAGAGTGGAAAGATGTTGAGACTTCTTCGCAAGCCAGTAATCTGCGTAGTGCAATATTAGAAGGTGAGTTTATTATTTCTATGCTTATAGTGGCTAAATGTTTTAGTGTTGGTCTTCTTTTATCGAAACATCTTCAACGGGTTAATATTGACCTTGGCGAAGCGATCAAATTAGCAGAGGATACAGTAAAAGAACTAGAAGGTTTTCGAAAAAATGCTGATTCTACTTTCCAAAATATTTTTGAAAATGCTGTTTGTCTTGGTAATACATTTGATGTTAATATAAGTATCCCTAGAACTACAAAAAGACAAACAAACCGTGTTAATGTTAAAACAGATTCAATAGAAGTATACTATAGAATCGCTATATTTATACCTTATATTGAAACATTTATTGAGCAATTAAAAGCTCGATTTACCAGTGATAAATCTATTTTAGCTAATTTTAATTCACTCGTAAGTCTTAATATGGATGAAAAAAAATTGTTGTCATTAACTGAAACATACATGGAAGATCTTTGTTCAACTTCCAAGACAGTGTTATTATCGGAGTATAATTTGTATAGTTGATATACAAAAAAATAAAAATATTCAAATACAAAAAAAAATCAATCAGTGAGTCACAATCAGAAGAACTTGTATTTCTTGTTCCTATCGTGAGAACATGACGTTCATCTTCTTCGGGTAGCTCGTCCATTATTTCGTCGGTAATATGTTCCAAGTCCCAAAACTTGTCTTCCACCTTTTTAACATGTTCAATAAAATTTTTCCACATATCCGGACTTATGTGTTCCACGGCTTCTATTAATAATTCCTTCACGTCCTTTAATTTGAAGGTGTTGTTATGCGTCCGAACATAACTTTTCACGGACGACCACGCGAGCTCGATTGGATTTAGCTCGCAGTGATATGGAGGTAATCGCAATACGAGTTTGCCGTTATCTTTTGCGTACTCATCGATTACGTATGTGTCGTGATGTTTTTTTATTTTGTTCACTTTTTCCATTAAATCATTTTTAACAGTAGGATGAGTAACGACCACACCTTTACTCTCAAGCCAATCAATTATAGCTTGTTTTTTCCAAGATTTCACTGGTATTTTCTGTTTTTTTACGGAATGGTATGAAGCATTATCCATGACGATTATGGCGTTCGGTTTAAGTAATGGCAGTATCTTAACAAACCATTCGTAAAACGTATCGCCATTCATTTCGTCATGATAATCCGCAGAATTGGTCTTTGATTCGAAACACAAAAGGCCCCCCGGAACAAAACCGTCTGACGACCCGATGTGTAATACAATGAGACGCTTACCTTTGCCGGAGGGTGCCTTTTGTCCTGTGGTGAGACCTCTCAGGTGTGCATCTCGTGTTGATTCAACTGTTGTATCAACCCACGTTCTGCTATGCGTCTCGCCTGCATTGACCCACGTCTCATCTAAGTAATATATTGGCCTGTTCTGTGTTCGGTAATGCCTTATTTTATACACATAATTTCGGCGCCAAGATATTAATCTTCTCTTTCGAGAAGAGCACTGTTTCGATTCTTCTTGACGTACTCAAATTGTAAATCTTTTAATATTAATTGGAAAGACGTACGTTTCAGATTCGGTAATGAGTCGTCTTCATTGATGGCAATTAACATTTTTGGAATTGTTGGCACCTCACGGTTTCTCCAAAAATTGTGAATTTTTTGTCTTATGGCATTTTTGTCGAATTCGTCCACTTTTTGAATTACCGTAGGTCTCACTTTTCTTTTGTTGGGCGATGACACTATACCTTCCTTCTTGTACTCTCCCAATATAGTTTGAATTGTACGTTGCCCAATACCAGTGGTTCTTGAAATGCTCACGATAAGGTCCCTGAACGACAATTTGGGCATCTCTGGATTGTCAAGCTGTTGTTTCATTTTATCCTTGTACACATTAATAATTATTTTCTTTTGAGCAGTGCCAACGAACTAAAAAAAATATATATATATTTAAAAATTAAGAATTTGCAAACATAATAAAATTTAAAACAAAATAAATTAACTTACTTCTTAAAATGAAAAATTAATTCGTTAATTTCACGTTAAGAAAGTAACAGTTAAGTTAATGAAAAGCCAAAAGTAACTAGTTAAGTTAAAAAGTTATAATAAAATTAACTTTTTAACTTGTTAATGCCCAGCCATAAAAAATAATAAATTAATATTTACTTTTCCTCTTGGATTTTTTATGGGAGTAGAAATATTTGCGACGTCTTCCATGTTGTCCATGTTGTTTGTATAAAAAAACAATTACGTAATTAAATACGAAAAAAATGTGTGCGCGCAAATATGAAAATATTATGTAGGTATACGTAAACGTGTAATATTATGGTAACACTATAGTACACGCTGTATACAAACACTGATACAGTTTCAAGGGCGGCGGCGGTGACGGCGGCAGCGACGGTAGCGGCGACGGTGGCGGCGGCCAGCGTTCGGGAAGATTAAGTGGTGGGAATGCGCGAGATCGGACGAATTTTGGTCGCCGCCCAAAAGCGTTCTCTCGCCGGCCCTAGTATAGGAAATAAATTAAAGTATAACAGTAATTACAATTACGTAAATCAATTTTATAGGTATAGTTATTGAATGATAAGATTAATATATATTATGTAGATATAAATAATATTGTAATTTAAATATATAATTTACAATTATTATTGTTGTTAAAGTTAATGTAATTATTATTAGGACTGATCGAATGTGTGTATCGTATTAAAAAAATATAAACCATATAATAATGTTATATGTGTTTATAAAACCAAATATTAAAAATATTTCGTTTTACACCATATTCATAATTGTAATAAAAAACAAAACTTTTAAATAGGGCCAGGATTTATATACTCTAAAACCCTCAGAAATATGCATTTTTACTCTTATTTTGTAGGATTATATTCTATAAAATAAAAAATATACAAAAAAATCTATTAAAAAAAAGTCTTGTTTTCATTATTTTTTATGTTAACATAAAATAATATAATATTTATATGATTAATTTTTTATAATATTTTTTGCATATTAAATATAAATAAATTAAATCGAATGAAAATTACGTGCACTCGGATTATGACAAACACGTCTAATGTATGATTTACGAAAACCTACTCAATAACAGATTACTACTTGTCCCGATATGTCTCAGATAAGATAAGAAAACGACTTCGTCAAATTACATGGACTATAAATACGTTATTTTAATTAAAATAAGCAAAATATTATATATTATGCATTTAAAAATCGTGTATGCAATAAAATACGCAATTAAAAAATTAAATATGCAATAAAAAATCGTAAAATACAGAAATATGCAAAAATGTGCATAATATAACTTTATAATTAGGATCTATTGACTATAATTCAAACTTGTAGCTTACCTATCTATTTTTTGTACTGTTTAGAAAAAACACGCAAATGCATATAAATCCGGGCCCTACTTATAACCATATTTTTTAGATTCGAACTCGCAACTTCGAGTTACTATTATTTAGTTTATTATTTTGTTTACTATTATAAAGTTCTAAATTTCACCACTACGCGATAATACGTTAACACGAATATTTTATATAAAAATAGGCTTTTTAAGATAACCCAATTTTTAATTTATTTATTTATTTTATTTTATTATTGTGTAATTAAAGCTATTCAAATTTTCAATCCCGTCCATTTTTTATTTGAATTATTACAAATGAATTGCATTTATACATACCTTTGATTTTGAGTGTTTTTGCTTATATTGTGTATGAGTTTTAAATGTCTGCCGAATGATCCCGTTGATCCACCAGCACAACAAAACACTTTATTCGAATTATCGTCATACAGATCACAAAAAGCTTTATCGCCTTGGCGTTTACCGTATTGCCATACCCAACTTTTAGATCGATAACTCATTTTTCAAAGAAAGAATATTTAATATGTATAATACAAAATAAATGTCAAGACCTACACTTCACGTGACGCGTATAGTAATAGTGAACACAGGCAAATAAAATCCAGTATGGACTATGGAGAAATTTTAAAATCACCTAAAATGTTTAGATAAAAAGCATACATAGGTAGCACAGAATTATTCTGTGTAGGTCAGGCATGTCAAACTCAAAGTATCAGGTGGGCCAAATATATTGAAAAGTTTACTATTTGGGCCGCACATAAAAATTTAGCGAAAAAATAAATATTTTGTACACATTTTTCAATTTTATTCTTTATGTTTACGAATACAGCAATTACAACTAAATTAAAAAATTAAAAAACAAATGAACATAAATTTAAATAAAATATAAATCATACTAATTATTTATGAAAATATATATAAGTGTTGTATAAATTACAAAAAAAAACATATTAATAATTTTTTTTAGACGATATTTGACACCTCTTACACTTTCTAGTATTGGATCTATTCCTTTCAATTTCCTCTATCTTTTTCTTTTCATGTAACCGTTTCTCTCTCCTCAAAATTCTGTTTGTCTGCCTACTTTGTTCTTTGAAAATATTAATATTTTCCTGTGAGGAATTTTGCAACATTCTTTTTCTCAGTTCATTTCTCTTAGTTACGGCATCACTACATAAATCATTAAACCAGTCTTTTTTTCGCTGCTTATTCTCCATTCCCAAAACTTGATTTGCACTGTTAGTTATTACATGTTTTATTTGTGTCCATCTACTGTTTACACAAACGTTCTTGTCATTCGTCTTTTCTATGTGACTCTTAGTCCTTTCTAGGTTGTGTCGTAGATTTTCGGCATACTTTCTACTTATTTCGATATTTTCTAACGATTGTACATTGAATCTTTCTCTGGCTTTATTCGATGCCATTCTCCATTTCACTGATAGTCTTATAATGAACTTTGCATACAGTAGGTAGTGGTCGGTATCTGCATCGGCTCCTCTATACGATCTCACCTTCTGAATGCAGCTACCATGCCTTTTGTTTATTAGTATGTGGTCCATTTGATTTTTCGTCCTACCATCAGGTGACTTCCATGTATGCTTATGTATGCCTTTCCGGGGAAAATATGTGCTACTAATTATAATGTCTTTCGAAGAAGCAAAATTGACCAGTCTGGTTCCGTTGTTATTACTGATGTTATGTAAGCTGTCTGGTCCTATTGTTGGTCTAAACCTATTTTCTTTTCCAACTTTCGCATTGAAATCTCCTACTACCATTTTTACACAATGTACCGGTAAACTATCATATAATGCTTCCAGATCTTCATAAAAATTGTCTTTAAGGTCTTCATTTTTATCTTCCGTTGGTGCATAGCAGTTTATTATGACTAGGTCAAATAGCCTACCCGCTATTCGGATGTAGCAAAGCCGATCTGAGACTGCTGAAAAATGTTTTATGCCTGGTAGTATTTTGTCCTGTATCATAAAACCCACTCCATTTTCATGTTTACCATTTTCAGATCCGCTGTAGAAAAGAGTTATATTTTCTTTTTTGATATTCCCGTTACCAGTCCATCTGATCTCTTGTATAGCTAATACGTCCAGATTATACTTGTGTTGTTCTTCAAGTACATATTTTAGAGCTCCAGGTTTGTTCAAAGTTCTTACGTTCCAAGTTCCCAAATTTAGTCCATTTTCAGATTCCAGTTGTTTACCATGATTGATCCAGTTCCGAGGCTTATTTGATGGTTTCTTAACGGTGAAAAGTTTTATAAGGTCGAGTTGTTAGCCCGACGCTCAACCCCCATGCTGGAGGACCAGGCTACCCCAACCAATTAAGGTAAGGGCAGGGCTACTGCAGTACACGTATTAAGGTGCGCTGGGCGATGGGAGCGCCACTTTCCTACGCCTCAGCTTGGGGCCCCGGGTTCGCTAAACCCGTAACACTAGGTGTTCCCCTGAGGGTAAGTCTTCATATTTGTGGCCTAAAATAGAAAAATGTCCTTTGACCAAAAATAGGCGAATACATTTAAAAGGAGACAAGACTTCTGAACAGTTTTCTGAGCTACTCTTAAAAATAGGAGGTGGAAAATATCCAGAATGTGAAGAAAAAATTACTTTGCCGACAGGATTATGTACCGTTGTAAATACTTTACAAGAACTTACATACAAAGTATACCCTGGCATCGAAAACCTCAAAGAAATATCAATGGACTGGTTATATGAGAGGGCCATTTTGACATCAAAAAATAGTACAGCAGGTGAAATAAAAAAAATATTATTGGGCTCTTTTCAAGCAGAAAAATGGAATACAGATCGGTGAATTCGGTGCTGGAAATAGATGATGCAGTTAATTATCCCGTAGAATTTCTCAATTCACTCAAATCTCCTGGATTCCCACCACATTTATTAACATTAAAAATTGGTACTCCTTTAATGATTCTAAAAAATTTTAGCCCACCAAAATTGTGCAATGAGACTCGTCTACGTATTACTGATCTTCAAAAATATCTGATAGAAGCTCAAATTATGACTGGATCTTTAAAAGGTGAATCAGTTTTTATTCCTCGCATACCAATGATACCATCAGATTATCCATTCCAATTTAAGAGAATGCAGTTTCATGTCAAAGTATGTTTTGCTATGACAATATATAAATCACAAGAACAAACCTTGAAAATTGCAGGGAACGATGTAAGAGAAGATTGTTTTTCACATGGAACATTTTATGTGGCATGCTCCAGAGTCAGTATGCCCACAAATTTAGTTATTTTGGCACCAACAGAAAAAACATCAAATGTAGTTTATAGAGAAATTTTGTAAGAAGATTGTTGTCATACATTATTATTTTTTATTATATACCTATTAAAATTAATCGTCCGTCTTGGTCTGCGGCCATCCTGTTAAAGTTGGGCTGTAGACATTTTTTATACTTAAACCCAGCAACCACGGGTAATTTAGCTAGTAATAATATAATATAATAATAATAATTAGGGCTCGGATTTTGTAGCAAATGCTTCTTTTGAGGGAAGTTTGATAGAAAGATAATTCTTTTATATAAATACATTTTGAATCGTTCTGATTTTAATGGAGTAAACTTTTTTTTGCTTTTTTTTGCTTTTTTCCACAAAATCTGCTTTTTATTGCTTTTCCCCTATTTGGTTATTTTTTCTTGATTTTTATATATTTTTCTTGAAAACTTAGCTTATTTCTATGTATATTATACGTCTTGGACTATATTAGTATTACCAGAAATTATAAAACCAGTGAAAAAACCAGTAATAAATATATGACTGATAAAATAACTGTCGTTATTGTGCCGAAATAGTTTTATCTACAATTATCTATAGTTGTATTTACGACTCAAGGAAAGGGAAAATTATCTGAATTATACCTACGTATTTTTATAGCACGTGCTAATACTTTAGTTGACCGGTAAATAGCAATCGACAATCAGTGAGGTATAAACGTATAGTGTTCTAAATAATTTCTTTAATCGTCAAAATGCCAAAAGTTAAAAATTTAAATTTAAATTTAAAAAAAATCGTAAGAAAATTCGGTGAAAATGTGCTTATGACTGACGGAAATATTATATTTTGTAAATTGTGTGAAGTCAAAATAAATTCGGATAAAAAATATAACGTTCAACAACATATTGGCAGAGAAAAACACAAAGAAGCATTGAAAAAACTTGAAGCTGCAAAACATAATGCAGTTCAGCCATTCATTCAACAATTTTGTAAGTCTGATTTTAATGCTGACCTATGTTCCGCATTTGTAGCCGCGAATATCCCCCTAAACAAATTAAACAACGAACATTTTCGGTCATTTCTTTCAAAATATTGCAATAAAACTATTCCAAATGAATCAACTTTACGAAAAGGATACTTCGATTCTTGCTACACTAATACGATAACTAAAATACGCGATGCTGTGAATGGCCAAAAAATATGGGTTTGCATAGATGAAACAATTGACAATGTGCGACGTAATGTAGCTAATGTCATTATTGGTATTTTGAAACCAAAAGATGTTGGTAAAACTTATCTTATTCACACAGAATATTTAGACAAAGTGAACCATAGTACTATTTTTCAATTATTTGACAAATCTATGCATATTTTATGGCCAAATAATGTTAATCATGAGGAAATTTTATTATTTGTTTCGGATGCCGCGCCGTATATGAAAAAAGCTGGCCGCTGTATTCAAACACTGTATCCAAAAGCTTTGCATGTGACATGCTTAGCTCATGCCCTCCATAATGTGTGTGAAGAAGTGCGTGCACATTTCCCAAAAGTTGATCGTCTGATTGCCGAGATGAAAAAAACAATTCTGAAATGTCCAAAACGGATCGCTATTTTAAATGAAAAATGTCCGGATATTCCAAATCCACCTAAACCAATCACTACTCGTTGGGGTACATGGATTACAGCAGTCGAATATTATTGCACATATTTAAATGAAATAAAAAGTGCAGTTGAAGAATTCAACGAGAATGCCCAGTGTGTGAATGTTGTAAAAGAGCTTATAAAAGATCAATCTCTACATTCAAATCTCGTCTACATTACAACAAATTTTGGATTTTTACCACATGCAATTACACAATTAGAAAAAAAAGGTATTTTTTATTTTTTATTTTTGTTTCAAGTATTTGCTGTATTTATATATTATTATTTTTTAGGCGAAGCCTTGGCAAAAAGTATAAGGTATTGTGTTAGAAGCAAAACAAAAGTTAGAGGAAGCTAATGGCAAAGTAGCGAAATTGATTTTAGAAAAGTGCAATCGTGTTTTTTCAAAAAATAATGGATGGGCAGAACTTCAAAAAGTCAATAGTATTCATAATGGCATTGCACTAAACGTAAATGTGGAACAGTATGATTCAAATGATTTAGTTTATATGAAATATGCACCGATTACATCGGTTGACGTGGAAAGGTCTTTTTCTATGTATAAAAATATATTAGCACCCAATAGAATGAGTTTCAATGAAAGTAACTTGACTAAATATATGGTTGTGAATTCTTTTTTTAATATTTAATTTTATGTGTAATTGAAATTTGTTTTTTTGGCTACTTAAAATGCTTTTTTAAGGATTTATTTTGCTACAAAATCCGAGCCCTAATAATAATATAATATAAAAAAATAGAACATAATATATATATATATATAAATTTATTATTTTATTTTTATTATTATTATATTACATTATATTATATTACATTATATTATTTATTTATTTATTTAATATGAATTAAAAATGTATGTACATTTAAAAAATGCTCTTACACACCTACATGTGTTGTCTTTGTCTCACACTTAGCTATTTTGCATTCACTATAGTAACCTTAGCAAGTGTTTGACTCTCCAACTTTTTAATAAGTTCAAGAGGGGATATATATATATATCTAATCACCCCCGTGAATACTTTTTCATTAAAACTAATTTTTGTTGTTGGATAATTAGTGGCGGTGGCAATTGTATATGACATATTATATTATTATTAATATATTCTAGACATTTTGTATAATATATTATTAAAAAAGTGAACAAACCTATGACTCCTAATTATTATATTGTATATTATTATTGTTATGTAATATGTATTAGATTATATCAAGTTAATAATGTTATGTAAAACTGTATCTACTTGTTAAATATCTTAAAATGAGATACTTACTAACACCAAAAACTCATTTAAAAACACTAACTTACTGATTTTCCTTGATCTAAGTATATATAAATATTATATATATACAGGGTGTTCCAAATTTCATGTGACAGCAAAATTCAGCATGATATACTTAAATTAGAGAAAAATGACCTATGTGAAAACCTTTTGGAATCATATAATCTAAATTAATTTGATATTAAATATTTTTTCTATTAATTAAAATGGGAAGGTTCGAGAGGTAACTTTAAAATTTCAAATGGGAACCTATATTTTTGAAATATAATTCGAGCACAGCTTAATTTTTAATGAATTTTGACGGGTCTTTAACATTAATGAGTTAATAATTGAAGGTGTTATTGGCATCTGAATATTTGTGTTAATTTATAAAATGCTACTGTGAATAATACTAAAAGTGCTTCCGTTGTACGACTTTAATATCTGGATATCGAATTATCGATTTATTACAGTAAACAGTAGTCAATACAAAACGTATATCTGTATTATCGTTTGACATAATGACCAATTACGAATTATTTTTATTTATGATGTCCTAATTGCATTTCTTAATCTGAGAATGGTGAATAGTCCAAACTCCAACGATAATAGACCGGGATAATAGTGTCTACACTATCAAATTATTTTATCAATGATATAAGATATTATAATCACAGATTTCTTTAAGTCTGTGATTATAATTTATAACCTAAAAATAATAGTGATAAATGATGAGATACCATGTGGTTGTTTGATGATAATTGATAACGCTTGTCACTTGTCACTTGATAATTGTTATATTATGACAGTTAAGACAATAAGTTAAACTACATTTAAATACGTGTCTAATTGTTTCATTATTTCAATCAAATTCATATATTTAAGTCATTTTTGTTAGCGCGTTTGAATTTTCGTCAACTGGTTGTTACTGTCTGGAAATATTTGCATTTGTTTTAAACTAACATCAGAAGACATAATTTTGATAATATGTATCATTTATATATTTACACTAAGAAGGTACTTTATATATCTTTTATGGATCATTGAAAAATTAAAAATTATATTTTTGTTCATCACCATCATTAGTTAATATTCATATACAATTCATAGTACATTTGTACCTATCTAAGTCTTCAAATTTGAAATTAACCTTTTCATTACAATTTAATGTTATTAAATGTTTAACTACCTACTCTAAAAGTCATTGTAGGTAGGTACCTAAGACTGTAAATGTGACATATTTTTTTCATTAAATTATATTGTCCTTATTGATATTGTAACCTTTGATGGTACATTTTTATTTTCATGAAAAATGTGTTTGAATTTTTGTCATCTGATTGTTATCATCTGGAATTATTTGAATTTGTTTTAAACTGACACCAGAGAACGTAATTTCGATAATTTGTTTAATTTATCTATTTACACTTTGAAAGTAATTTATATTTCTTGCTTGGATCATAAACAAATTATATTTTTGTTCATCACCAACATTAGTTAATTTTTTATACATATTACAGGTCATTTTTACCTATCTAAGACTTCAAATTTTAAATTAGTTTTTTCATCACAATTCAATGTGTATTCTATGTTTATTTAATTTGTATTTAGCCCATTGATTTAAATTTAAAATATTATGGGATATAATCCATTTTCTTCAATCATTTTAAGACAACATTTTATTGAAATGTATGGTAACTAATTAGAATAAAGAAAATTTTTAATTACACTAATAAATATTTTCATGTATGGTTTTTTCGTTGGTCTGTGTTAATAAAATTATAGAATTTATAAATTTTTAAAGTCTTGCAATTTTATTTTATAAGGTTATTCATACAAAGGCCACAATTTTGAGCATATTATGAGCCTTATCATTATTTTTTTACTAATTTGTTCAAACATAGATCGTATTTATAATATTGTAATAAATGTAGCAAAATAGTAAATACGGGCGTCGCCCGTTACCGCACAAACACGCAAAATACGCATAGGACAAAACCGCACACATATATTTTGGACGATTATCGTCGCTTATCGATAATAATCTATAACGACATTATTAAACTTTATCTGTAAAAGATTGCATCCACAGTGTACAAATGTGTAGTGTTTTTTCAGTCGGCTTTCAGTCTTTGAACTATCACATGTGACATTCTATCCTTCGAGCGGGCGCGCGGACGGTTTTTACACCGCACATTTAAAAATAATCGCGCACATTCGTTGTAAGTTTCATGCAGCGAACCTATCCATTTGATAATCTCTAATTTCTTATCTAGTCGTAAGATAAGGCAGTTGTTGTAATTTTAGCATTTTCGGGTGCGCTGTTATTTAGTTTCAAACACGATTACTTCCAATGCATATGTAACTGCGGTGTAAATACCGTTGTGCGCCTATTGCCGTTTCTATTTCAACCTGCGCCTGACATCGCTAATATTTTAATATGTAAGTGTTATTTTATAATTTTATTATGACTATTATTATTATTATTATTTTTATTATAATTAATTATTATTTATTTTTTATTATTATTTTATAATTTTATTATTATTATTATTATGTAGGTACTATATTATTATGTTTATTGTTTGTACCTACCAGGTATCATCGACAGCGTAATGAATACTATAACAGACCAGAAGACATTGAAAGGATTATTCAGGAATTGGAAGATGAGGATAATGAATATGATGTACTTGATGACTATGGCTCAGATCATGATGATGATCCTGATTTCGAGCCAGAGGTAATTGAAAACTCGGATCATGACAGTGATTCTGAAGAGGAATTAGATTCACCGTCCACTGCAGATGAAATTGAAGAAAGTGTAGGTGAGAATTTTCGTTTTTTTATTGGTAAAGATGGTGAGACTTTGTGGGCTAACGAACCAGTAGCAAGTATTTCAAAAACGAAATCAAAAAATATAATCAAGATTTTTCCCGGCCCAAAAGGAGCTGCTCGTCAATGTAAAACAGAAATTGAATGTTTTTCACAATTTTTTTCTCTGGATATAGTCGATAAAATAGTTTCACACACAAATACTTACATTCAATGGAGAAAACTTGCAAACCCTAATAGTAGAGACCGTGATTTTAGATTGACAAATCAAAAAGAAATACAAGCTTTTTTCGGGGCCTTATTTTTGATTGCCGTAAAGAGGGCTAATAGAACAAATTTGAGTGAATTGTTTACCTCAAATGGAACCGGTCTTATGATTTTACGTGCCAATTTCAGTGAGAGGCGCTTCAGATTTCTTATGAGGTGCATACGTTTCGATAATATAAGTACAAGGACAGATCGGGTAAAAAATGATAAATTGGCCCCAATACGAGACCTATTGAATTGCTTTGTAATTAACTCCCAACAGTCATATTCTCCCGGCGAATTCACCACTATTGATGAAATGTTAGTCGCTTTCCGAGGCCGCTGTGGATTCATTCAATACATGGACAAAAAACCGGCGAAATATGGACTAAAGATGTATGCACTGTGCGATGCCCGAACGTTTTATACGTATAATTTAGAAATTTAATGTGGAAAGCAAGACACGGGCCCTTTTGCGACATCGAACAAGCCCTATGATATAGTTACCAGACTAACTGAACCTATTCAAAAATCAAAGCGAAACGTTACAACCGACAACTGGTTTAGCAGTTATCCATTAGCTGAAAACTTACTAAAAAACGGATTAACTTTTATGGGCACCCTAAAAAAAAAACAAAAAAGAAATACCTCCCGAATTTATTGTTCAGCATAGAAATTTGGAACCTGGTACACATAAATTCGGTGCCCAACCAGACATGACGCTAGTATCTATGGTGACGAAAAAGAAAAAAAGTTGAACTTGTATTGTCTTCAATGCACGATGATAATTTCACTGATGAAGGTACAGGTAAACCAAACCAAATAATGGATTACAACGCTACTAAAGGTGGAGTAGACACGGTAGATTTGATGTGTGCCAGATGTTCCACGTCGAGAAAATACTCGTAGGTGGCCAATGGTAGTATTTTTCCGCCTTCTCGATTTAGCAGCAATCAATTCCTACAAGATTTTTAAAGCCAATAATCCAGACTCCACCATTGTCCGAAGAATATACACATTCAACCTAGCGCTCAGCCTAATGAGAGAAAATCTGAATTATCGAGCCACAATTGCAAGCCTTCCTAAAAATATCAAGGTATTTTTGGAAAAATACAAACCACCTGCCGAACCTATTCCTCCATCACAAAGTCGAGCTTGCGTTTTGTGTGGTAAAAGAAAAAACAACAGAATGTCGACAACCTGCTGCCAATGTGGTAATCACGTTTGTAAAAATCATTCAACTCGTGTGTGCAACCCGAAAGTGACGACCAAGAATATTTTGAGGACGTATAACTAATTTTTTTTTTCTCATTCGTATTTTTTCGTAACAAAAATTTCTCATTTTATTTGTTCACAAGAAAGTGATATTTAAAAAATGTAGTTATAGTTTAAAGTCTATTTCTCAAAAACACTTATTTTGTAATTTTGTTTTGTATCTACTTATGTTATATGAAAGTCTAATAAGATTGTTATTGTATCATTTGTTTATTTATGTTAGTATAATAATTTGCCAATGTATTATAAAGTTTTAGTAAGTTATCGTTTAATTAACTCAAAAATGTATAAAAAGGATGTTTATATAATTTATTGTGTTAAAAGAGGACGTCATAGAAAATAAAAGACTGGTTTCAACTTTATTTGTTCATAAATATATGTTTTTTTTAATATAAATGTTCATATTATTTTAATATTCTTTGCATATTAGTCAATAGTTATGTTTCTTCAACATTATTTTCACAACATTCAATTATTTTTTTATTCTAAATTAACGTACGGATTAATATTGTCTATTGAAAAAACTATAAGATTCATATAAACAATAAACATGAATTCAAATGCGGCTCTAAATTATGCGGTGTTAATACCGTCGCGCGCCCGCGTGTGTAACTGCAAAATGCGCGCCCGCTCGAAGGCTAAATAAAATCAATAAAATGTTTAAACTTTTTACAAATAATCGTGGAAATAATTCTATTCATTTTGACAACTATAATTTTCGTTATTTTAGAACTAATAAAAGTTCGGGTGATATTGTTTGGCGATGTATGCAAAAAACATGTAGTGAAACTATTATCACCAACAATGAAAAAACGGTTTTAGTTCGCAGTAATATTAAAGATCACCAACATGATGAAGACAATGATAAACAAAAAAAAGAACTGCAAACAATTCGTACAGCTATAAAACGTAAAGCTATTGAAAATGTATATGAAAAGCCAATAAAAATAATTCGAAAAGAATTGTCAATTATCGAAAACTCCCAGGTATGCTCATCTAATATAAATGCTCTCCGAAAATCCATGTATCGAGAACGACGTAAAACTTTACCTACCATTCCATTATCTATAACCGATGCTATTCAGAAACTTAAAACTGCTTGGATTGAGAATAAATCTAAAGAAAAATTTGTTCACGTGTTTATGAAATAATAATTGTAACTTGCAAAACAAATTTATTATTTCTTAACGACAATACGGAAACTCTTTTAGCTGATGGTACATTCACATATTGCCCCAAACATTTTTTTCAGCAATATACAATACATGGTTTAACAAGGGGCCACTATGTTCCGCTAGTGTTTTGTTTTTTGCCATCTAAAACATTAAAATGTTATATTCGGATGTGGACAAATATAAAACCCTATGTTTACTATTAAAGGTATCAAGTATGGTACTCGAAGTCAAATAAGATTTCATTATGTCGAGATATTATATTCGAGTAAGAATATACTAAATTTGAAAATATAATCACTGACAAATTAGAATTCACAGAAACGTCGACTCAGAACGAAGAAAATAAAAATCAAGTCAAGGACGAAGTAGTAGTCGATGACAATAGGATGGTATTACTTGACAGGAATACATTAAGACCACCGGACAGTTATAACGTTCAATCGTTCATTGCCAATTGTGTGGAACCATTAACATTTGATGAAGCAATGACCGGACAACAGGTGAATGGATATGTGCTATGAATGACGAATTAATATCATTAAATAAATATGAAACTAGGACACTAGTCGATTTACCGCGGAATAAAGTTGCAAGTATAAAACAGACGGGAACATAGACAAATTAAAAGCAAGACTTGTCATTAAAGGTTGTTCACAGAAGTATGGTATAGATTACCATGACTCATGAGACATTCACCAATAGTCCGATACGAATCTATAAGAGATATTTTCGCAGTATTAGCAGTGAAAAAATTAAAATTACGACAGTTCGACATAAAGACAGCATTTCTGTATGGGGATTTACAGGAAGAAATATATATGCTGCACCAATGGTTTTCGAGGACGATTCAAATAAAGTATGTTAACTTGAACGAAGTTTATATGGACTAAAACAAGCTCCAAAATGTTGGAACAAAAAATTCAAAGTTTTATTGAATAAATTTAGTTTACAATCTAGTGAAGCTGATGCATGTGTTTTTAAAACTTATGATTGTCAAATTATTCTTGCAATATTTGTAGATGATGGTTTAATTGCTGAAAATAATGAAGAAATAATTGAATAACTTTTAACAAACTTGGAACAAGAGTTTGAAGTAAAAAAGGGTAATGTAGAATATTTTTTAGGAATTCAGGTAGACATAATGGATAATCGATCACTTTTTATGCACCAGACAAATTATGCATGTAGCATAATTAACAAATTAAATTTGTTAGACGTAAAGGAGTTGTAAATTCCGATTGATAAATCGCACACTCTTGATCAACAGAGAGAAACGGAAGTATTAAATGACGAGATACCTTATCAACAAGCAGTGGGGTGTTTATTATTCTTGTCTCAAGTATCAAGTACAGATATTGCATGTGCAGTAAACTTTGGTGGTCGTTTTTATAGTTTGTCGATGTACTGACTGCTGACGCAGAGGCAGTATTTAAATTCATGGATATACTACCAGACGTCGATGAGGAGATCAGTAAATATGTAACATCTAAATCATATTATTGATTTTTTTGATTTGTACAACTGTGTCATTTAATCATTATAGTTATATATTTTTGAATTTAGATCGACTTTGAAAAAGTCAGTTTGAGTTGCATGCCAAGATAGAAAAATAGCCTAATGCTATTCCAACTTTCTTTGATGTGCCAAATCCACCTACTAGACTGACACTAAACACTAATAGGAAATCTATTTATTAGGTACTTTTAATATTCATGCATAAGTTGTAAGACTTTTTTAATCATTATGCATATTATGATTCATACAAAATATTGACAACTAACTATTAACTTATAACACACTTGACATGTTTTTACATAACAAAACCTAATTATTTAATATTGTGTTAAAATTAATTGGTGATATTAACAGTGACATTTTAATTTTTTATGTTAAATAATAAACATTTAAATTATTTTGTATCTCAAATTTAATAATTAAAAAAGTTTATTCTTTCTTTAGGCTAAAATATATTTTTGTGGTTTTAACTGCTTAAGTACTTATTAGTTATTAATTATTTACTGAAAGTTCAGTATTTCAGATCTCATTTTTTATCATCATCAGTACTCCAATTTATAATAACTATTTTTTCATTATCATGCTCCCAATTTATGTAATATTAATTTAAATTAATACCTAAGTGATATATTAATTCTTAAATAAAACTATTTTAAGAAAGGTATTCGTTATTTTTAATTAAATAAATAATAGTCTAGCATTAGCTTATTAGAAATAAAAATAAATAGTTCATTATAAGTTTACTATGTATAAACTTATACCAAAAGCTGTAACATGTATTCATATTTGTTTTGCAATAGAATGATGAAATTGTACGTCTCCAGATGGAAAACACAAATTATTTATATTAAATCTTAATTGAGGAAAAAGATGCTGAATTACGTTCTTTTCTTAATGATTATCAGGTTGCAGCTACCAAAAAAACTCTACAAGAATGGTCAAAGGAAATAATCATTAAAGGTCTAAAGCTAAGATTTGCCCTAGGAATTCATAGATACAAGTATCTACGAGATACGAATTACCCTATTCCTGCTTACGTTTACATTAACCAAACAGCTTCGTGAATTTAAATTTAAATTTGGTATTTTCACGGTGTACTAGAGTTACTCAAGCTTAAAGTTCAATCGATGGATAGTAATGACAGATTATGTGTCATGTGTGTTGACGAGATGGAACTAAGTAAGCAACTTAGCTATGACATAAATAGCATCGAAACATTCGGATTTATTACCCTTGGTAATGATAAGATGCTGGGTGGTAAACTTCTACTAGTAATTATAAGAAGATTTAAAAAAATGCAAGCTAGTTATTGGTTACGTTTTAAATGATAGCTCCTTAGATAATAATAATAAATCATTTAAATAATTCATTCAACAGTGTATTGAATCAGTTGAAAGCTGTGGAATACATGTTTTAACTTTGTCATCTGATATGAGAAACACAAATAGAGCCTTGTGGAGTTCTTTAGATGTTAAATTAAAGAAGGATAGCATTCGAAAAAATACATTTTACTTTAACAATCATAATATATTTATTATGCCTGACATCTGCTATCTTCTGAAGAACTTAAAAAGTTCTTTATTGAAAAATATCAATAAATATAATATTTAGATATAATTAGATATAATTTTACTAACAGAATATTGTGAAACAAGGGTCTGTCTTCTCAAGGAGTGAAAGGAAGTTTTGTGATTTCACTGTGGGAATATGAAATAAATTCAAACAAAGAGATCATTGCATCACCTAAAGCGAGAAGATATGTGCAAGTAATTTTGAGAAAATTCACGTTGGTGCTGCAATTAGATTTTTCTCTTTGAAAACCGCTGCTGCTATTGAACTAGCAGTTGAATTGAAAGTACTGCCATCAGATGCAATCACCACAGCACATTTTATTCGATTAATTCAGGAGTTGTTCAGTTTGACTACATCAAAAGTAAGAAAAACGTCAATTACCAAACTTAATAAGGAAAAGAAATATGACTTTCTTTAAAAATAATTACAATAACTCAAAATACTGTTTTTATGCATGGCTGGAAACCATTAAATGTGGGAATAATAATGGCTACTCTAAGTAATAAAAATATTTGTAAAAAAAATAGACAAATCTACTGTAAAATCAGTATACTATAATATAATGTATATCATAGTTGTTTTTAGGGGTATATCAATATTACCTTGATAATAAGGGTGGCTTAATATTATTTTCGATGATTTTTGAAAAAAAATTTCTAATAGTTTGACCTGGCGTATGAATAGGGTGGGTTTTGATAGATATTGAGGCATCGTTAGGATAACTGGAGAGATCTAGAGAGTTGGTTATGTTGTGGTCGATGTGATTTGGGAGTGTCGTGACGATAAAATTAAGGATGTCTAGGTATCTGTTATTGTAAAATGGCCATTATGTTGGGTTAGGTTTGGGCAAGTCTCTCCTTTAGGTTTTTATTAAAAATGGAGTTATGCAAAACACAGCCTCTAGAATTTGATATTCTTGATCCCCGAAGGGGATGTTTGCAGTTGAAATCACCCCCACAAGAAAGTGAAAATTTCCAAGAGAATTTATAAATTGAGTAAAAATATTAGTATTAATTGTTTGATTAGGTGGAAAATATACTGATGATATAGTAAGAGGAATATTGTTAAGCACTAAGGTAATATTAGTGGATTGTAGACTAGGGGTTTGGTAAAAGGGATAATTGAGT
The DNA here is from genome assembly GCF_020882245.1 of Rhopalosiphum padi. Classification (NCBI taxonomy): domain Eukaryota; kingdom Metazoa; phylum Arthropoda; class Insecta; order Hemiptera; family Aphididae; genus Rhopalosiphum; species Rhopalosiphum padi. The sequence continues at coordinate 66,067,768 of NC_083599.1, forward strand.
GTTTGATTTTTGATTTAAAATTACTGAGCCGGCTTGAGTGGTACCGTCAGGGTGATTGCAGTGGTAGGTTTCGTAACCAGGAATTTTGCAAGATGAATAAGTCGTTAGAAGAGATTCAGTTATTAGAAGTATGTCTCTATTTGAGATAAACGTTTGAAGTTAATTTGTTTGGTGTATTAGTCCTAGTCAATTTGAGTTCCAAAGAAGTATTGTGATTGGGTGATTAATATTGTTACATCTATTTGACATTGTTGGAGATAATGAGCTTGTCAATGAATGTGGTTAAGAGTGAGATAAGAGGAGGGATCAGTGATTTTAGATCGTCGATAAAGGATGATAGTTTTAAGGAGAACTGGTCTGCATTGGTCTCGCCATTGGCATTACGAGTAGTTTGCGGAATGATTATTTTTTAGTAGCCTGAGAATATGACATTGAAGGGAAAGAGTTAGAATTTGAAAAAGTGTTTATATTATTTATAACGTTATTACAAGAATTGTTTTTATTACGAAAGAGATTGGTATTATTTTGAGCAGGGTGGTTTTTGAATCTTGAATGTTGGATAGCTTATACAGATTTGTGAACCGGTCAGCCTCTGTAATTTGCTTTGTGTGGACCGCTACAGAGGACGCATTTTGCTGGCAAATCTTTTGATTTCTGGCAATTATTTGAGGAATAAGGTTCGCCGCTATGTACGTATTTTGGCGAGTGGTTGCAATAAGATTTTGTGTGACCATAGTTTTGGCAACGGTGGCATTCAACTGGTTGATAGTTAATACGATGCTCTTCTATTTTATATTTTGAATGACAGAAAAGGTCGATTTTCAAAATGTCTTTGTCGTTGATATTAGGTTCTAGGTCGATGAAAAAACGTTTGGTATACGTTGTAATATATTGGTTATGTTTTTTGGATTATGGCCGAGAGAAATAAGTTCATTTTTATATCAATAAGTTGAGTTGTATGATGGAGGTTTCTAATTACAGCTCTTAATGGTTTTTTTTTTTTTTAGTTGATAAGTGTGCTAGTGTGCGTTATTAGACTGTAGAAATTTAATGACGATTCCGTACGAATCGACTGTGCTAATGGTAAGTTTAACGCCATTAATTGAACATTTTTTGTTATTTCTTTGATTTGTACATAGAAGGATGCGAAGTCGTTAACTGTATGAATAAAAATTGGCGGAGGCGGTTTGGTTTCGATTATATTCGAATTGTTAGGTTATAGATGATTGAGAATTTTGGAAGGGGAGAAGAGACATTTATTATTAGTAAGAGAGCGGAATCCATCGGAGTTGGATGTAGTTGGAGTCTTCAGGGATTTATTTGGCACGCTCTGTATATGAGAATTTGGGTATTAATAAAGGTGGAACAGTATTCTTATTGTTCATTGTGAGTTTATTATTGGTATTATCGCTGAAGATAGCTGATAATGGTTACGTGAAGGTGATTAGCACGCCGACCGAGTGGGCCACCGTTTGTTACTGATAGCTGATTAGCAATTAATTAAAGAAGTAACCAATAAATCTGTAACGAAGTCAAGAGCCGATGGAGAGATGTGGTATGTGGCTGGTTGTATGCTACTTTAACGAAGTACGTTTTTTAGTGAAAAATATGCACTAGTTTTTTGTACGTAAGAGTAAAAAAAAAATAAGGTAATGGCGTACAATGTTTCATTGTCGACTGACGTTACAAGTTAAAACTTATAAAAAAATAAATAAATAATTTTAAAATATTTGTTTTTAATCATTTTATTTTATTGCAATAAATTTATAACATTCGAGAATATTAATTTTTGTTACTCAACGTATTTTTCTTAAACATCACTCGATTATGGTTGCAAGTTATTGTTACCTGATAACTTCAACTGTATTTCAGTCAAACTTTTATTCTTTGTCTCTGGGACTATATACCAAATAAATATAGCACCCAACATACAAAATAAACTATATATCCAGAAAAGACCAAGGAAACCAATCGACTCCGTAGTTATAAACGTTAAGAATGTTACCGCAAACACCAAAATCCAGTTGGTGGCAGTTGCTAAGCTTGTGCCATATGGTTTGACCTAAAAACAATTTAAATATATTTCAACTTTTATTAGTTATTAAGTGTTATTATACTTATGTATTATTCAAAAACTAAACGTACTTCATTAGAAAATATCTCTCCCATAACTACCCATGGAATTGGACCAAAGCCCAAAGAGAAAGCCGAAATATATAATGCGATGAGAATCAATGGTAACCATGATAAAATCGAGTCTTTACAGACTAATTTATGGCTCTGGTCAAGGTATAAACCTAAACCAAAGAAACTTAGGCTCATCACAACTGCTGAAATTATCAATAAAACTCGACGGCCTGCTTTATCTACAACCATCATTGCTACGAATGTCATTACCAGCTATAATATAAATAAAAATTAATCATTTATTGTTTTTAAAAAATTATATCACACTTTTTCAATAGCATATTATAACTTTGTAAAAAATGTTAAGTTCAATAAATAAGGTATAGGATGTGTACATTAAATTTATACTAATAATAATATTCAAACATTGTATTTAAAAAAATAATTTCACCTGAACGATTCCAACAGATATTACTGAAGTATTTGTGGTTATTGAGCTTCCAATTTCGTCGAAAATGTAAGCCATATAAAATATAATCGCGTTTATTCCACTGGTCTGCTGGAAAAACATACAACCGATACCGATCAAAAGGGATTTGCGATTAGCCTTGTTGGCCATCACTTTCATGAATGTGTCCTGATTTGCTTTCTGAAGTTCTATTTCCCTCTGTAATAAAAAAGATATTGATTGCATTGTATTCCTATTAGATATGATTATAAACGCGTATTATATTATACCTTTATCATGGACAACTCGTTTTCGACGTCTGTAGCATTTCCATCCCTCAATTTTGTCATTGATACATTAGCTTTTTCGTCTTTGTTCTTACACAAAAATAAATATGGAGATTCGGGTATGAAAAATGTTAGTACTACGTGTATTACGGTCCAAATCCCACATAACAGGTTTAATGTAACGTATTCGACTATCGAACCAACTACGTAGGAATAAAGAATTCCAATGACGACATAGACTTGAAATATCGTTCCCAAAGTCCCTTTTAGAAGAAGACATAAATACGAGAAAGTTTAATAAACATAAATTTCATAAAATATTTAAATCTTTTCCTTATTAATGTATAGTATTATTTACATTTTTTAGTCTTATGTTCTATCAAGTAATTACCTCTAATATGTGGCTGAGAAATCTCAGCAACGTAAGTAGGTATAACGGTGCACAATGCACCGACGCCGATTCCCTGTAGTACTCTACCAACCAATAACATCCATGAAGCATTGGCCATCGTGAGAAAAATCCATCCAATAATTATGTAAATCTCAAATAATACCATGCTATAACGGCGGCCGATTATTGCAGATATCTTACCGGCAGGTAATGCGCCAATGACCGCGCCAATACCGAAAATGGAACTAAAACTCTTTAAATCATCAACGGAAATCGAAAACTTAACTCCACTTGGCAATAATGCATTAGCTGGTGACGTCCAACCCAGGATCGTACCCATAACCATTGCTCCAAGAGTAGCTGAAAACCAATTATCGTGTATAATTATCAAGTTAAGTTTTAAAAGTCATTATAAAGTAAATATATGATAAACGTCACTGATTGGCTTACCGATTAAAGAAGATACTATTTGATTTCTGATACCTTTTGTTAAGGCCATCTTGAAATAATTTACGACTATCTTATACGCTTAATTTTATTTGTAACAAAAACAAGCAGACTGAAATAAAAACAATGAGATGTTTGTTTATATTGCATTCAGACACACAGTGATTTTTAATAACAGTTTCAATACGGCCAGTAATCGTATAATACGCTTCTTTTCAGCCGTATAATCATGAATACAAGATGATCCATTTAATGTGAAATACCTACGCATTATTAGACGTATTTCGTTTTATTATTATTTAATTATTCTTTAGTATATTGTTATGTCGAGGGCGAGTGATAGGCTCGAACGTAGGGTTCTAACCGACTTTTCCGAATCCCAATTCATCGATAACTCACACAATTAATAATATACCAGTTTTGAAAACATAACCATTTCGTAAACGCAAACTAGTACCGACGTCTCAGTTCGTCTACAAATTATACCAATTTTATTAATATAGTTTCATTTTTCCCGATTAGCTGACAGGTCACAATAATATTATCGATAGATAATGAATATGACAGTAACAATATTATTGTATGCTGTCAAAAAGTTCAATGTTTAAATGTCTTTTCACGCATAAAATCCATCAGTCACGTTTGTACAGTCATATTTAACAGTCATGTTATCTGTGCTTTTTCGCTGATAAGTTTTAATTTGTACGTATATGCTTTTCGATTATGTATACAGTTATACGCTTTCTTTCCAATTTTACGTAACTTAATTACTGTTATACCTCTGATTTTACTATGGAAGACACGGATTCTTCTAACAAATTATCAAATCCATCAATGAAATCAAATCTATACAGAACAAAATTATAACATTTGTCAATCAATTGCGGAAGGAAAAAAATTCTCTTGATTCTAGACTCAATGATCTTAGCGATAAGTTAGATAATATTTCTAAACAATTTAATGAAATTCTAATTATAAACAAATCGATTGAAACCAAAATGGAACAACTCGAATCAAAATTGTCCAAATTAGAACTTAATCATACCAGCTCAACTACATTAAATCAAGAAAAAATATTTGCTGAGATTAATGACCGACAGTGCAACATTATTATATTTAATCTACCTGAAACCCAAGCAAATGCTGATGATAAACTTAGTATTTCTAATATATTTCGTCAAATTGATGTCACTATTAATCCTATAAATGTTTTACGTTTGGGAAAATTATCAAATAAAATTAGGCCTATTTGAGCTACTCTGCCTACCCAATATGATATTTTTGAAATTCTAAAAAATAACCTTAAGCTCAAAAACCTGGAAAATTTTAAAAATATTACTGTTTCTACGGATATCAGGATGCTTCAACGAAATCACTTTAAAACTGTTATCGAATAATTAAATGCACGTAAAAGAGCTGGTGAAGATGATCTGTTTGATTCAGTAGTTTTCCTTTTACTTTTACTGACGCTACCAGTTTTTAACCAATGATCCATGTTCGAAAAGTGTGAAAATGTTAAACAATGTCAAAAAAAAATAGTAATTACAAATACGTTGTGTGTGTGACACGGTCTCTTTGAAAGCAAGTGACTGACTAATTATTGGAATACAAATATCAAACAAACCATTCACAAGAATAGTTTTATCTGAATTTAAGATAAAAATAGTATGTAATTGTGACGAGCAACGCCACATTACCAGATTACATACAATCTTATCGTACCGCCGCGCCGCCTAGAATGATATATTATACCTATTATAGTATTAAACTCTTATTATACACTTATAAATTATAAGTTATAATAAATCGTATAAGTTACGAAAAACCTATTTACAACATTTACAATATTTCACTACTAGTTTCACAAGTAATTTCAATTAATTACAACAAATTTCAATTTTTCCGCCATTACGCTTTTTTTTCCGGGGACCCCCTAATACGTACTCGCGGACCCCCGGTTGAGAACCGCTGTATTAGTGGATTCACTGTCACAAGTTAGTGCCATGACTTGTAAACCTGCATCTTCCAACAAAAGTATGGCTTTGATCACTAACTGTACTAAATCAATTCCGTTTTAAAATAAAAATTTGATATAAATATTTATTAAATAATATTTAATCAAACATCATGAAATATAACCAAACCTTTCACTGGACCTTTAGAGGCAAAAATGGCTATAGGTTGAGTAATATTATCTGCTAGACTCTGGCACATAAAAACAAGGCCATGATCAGCTAGTTCTGGACTTCCAACTTTACTTTCAATTTCCCCTCCAAAATCTTCCTGACCACTGTAGGATAATGTACAAGTTGTAACACTAAGACTTGTCCTCAAGAAAGTTTCATCTAAAAGGAGAACTCCTTTTTTTTGCTCTTCACTTTTTTCTTCAAATTTTATTTTCAACAACTTAAAAAATCCTATGTCAAATCCACACTCATGCTTGACAGCCAATAAATGTGTTCGAATAGTTTCAGTACATGGTAATGGTAATAAGTTTTGCTGTCGTAAAAAGTTATAACCCGATGGAGACCTGCAAAAAACATTGTTAAAATATGAACACAATAGATTAACAATTATGGTGTGATAATTTGTAATTACCGTATCTGAAACAAAAGACAAAGAATCATCCAACTATCTGAGTAACGCCTTTTTTTTATTTTTAAACCTTGCTGCTTCAAAAATTTCATGCAATAAGGTTGATAGACATTTAGGAATTTTTGAGTTATTGATTATTTTTGTCAATATATTATTTGACATTTCATTCATCTGATTTTGTGTACCATTCAAATCTATTTGTAGCTGAGAAATTTTTATATTTGCTTTACTAAGTTGTTGTCTGTTATATATTTTATCTTTATTAACTTTTGCAATCTTGGTTTTTTAGATGGTGAAAAAAAAAATTTTATTTCTTTTTTATTTGTTAATTGGGCTTGTTTTTTTCTAATAGAGAATTTAAGTCTGTTGCACCACAAACAAATGGAACTGAAAATAAAAATGTATATATTTAAAGAAATTAGTTTATTATGTAACTGGAACACATTAGACTTTTATTAGCACTTGCCTTTTTTCAACTATTATTTTTGTACATTTTGTATGTTTCCAATAACCATTCATACTTTGATATTGGTAACCAAATGACACTTTGATATTTGGGTAATTACTAATTAAAACTGCTCCATAACAAATATTTATACCATCAAAAGTTTTAATAATATCTTCTATATTTTTAATACTTAAAGCTTTGTGGGATGCCATTGGAAATAATGTTTGTTGTTGTTCAGGGGAAATATTTTCATTAAAAACTTCAATTATAATCAGTGAATCTATAATTAAGATTAATAATCAAATAAACTCATAGTTCAATTCTAATTTATATTGTATTGTATTCAAAATGAAAATTTAGTCTTTAAAAAAAAATGCTTACTTTACCTTGAGTTATAATTAATTGTTTTTCTAAAGTACGTTGATAGTTAGAATTATAACGCCCTAATTTAAAATATTAAATAGTTAACTTTTTATTAGATTCATTAACAGAGATATCTTGAAACCACATTGGAGGCAATTGAACAACAGGACATTTTTCAGATGTTAATATGTAGAATGTAGGTTCCTATAACATTTCAGTATATTTATAATCATTTTATTATAAGGAAAATTAGTAAGCATGAATTTTAAAGTTACTACACATTATGCTTACATAAGAATTATCTTGAAAACCTGAATCATTAAAAGATACTGAGACTTCACTACTTTTATCATCTCGACACATAGGATCATCATTCTGTAAGTTAATGTTGGGATATAGTTCTGGTAGTTGTATGTAGTACTTAAAGTATCTCATTTGTATATTTTAAAAATACTTACATTGGATGTGATCTTACTGGATAAATCTGTTTTTATTGATTTAACTGTAGAGCATTCTTTTTCATTTTTAAGATTTAAAACAGGTATAGTTCCAGGTTTCAAACGAGGCCTTTTTAAACATATCTTAAATAGAGAGATATCAAATGTCAACTATTGATTTGAAGGCGTAGTTGTTATAATATAAAAAAGGTATATCTACTTACAGAATACTTGTTGTTTCCTTCACCTGATACCCAAGTATCTATTATATCATTCTCTAGAAAATGATCTCTACATATTCTAGATCTCTTATTTAAAGATTTTCCCAATGACCTTTCCCAATTATCATGTGAAATTGTAGGAACACAAAACCTTGATTTAGATGTTCCTAAACAATTGTCAACATAAAATTTGTCCAAACGAGGCATGGCAAATAATTAAAATTAATTTTGTGTATTTGAGTGATACTTTTTAAGTAAAGCGATATAACTTATAACAATAAACAAAATATAATATACCCATGTCAATCTGTCATTATCTTATTTAAATGTCGAGGGAAAAATAATAGGTATATTCGGGATTCGTTTTGAATTCGAAGATATATACTTTCAAGCTGTCGTTGACAGTGACAAAATAATTAACAAAACCGGTCATAGCGCAAATCAAAATACAAGCAATAGTGGCTACAGCGAAATGCCGGAAAGCACAGCTAGTAGTCGTCAAGCGTCAATAGTGAAGCTGGCAGTGCTAAACGTGCCCGAGTTCAGTGGATTATTATTTTTATTTTCATTTGTTCATCAAGAATAAGTTAATGGGTATCTCTAAACATGTTTATGTTTATAAGATAAAACAATTAAAAACTAGTATTATATAATAACATATAAAATCTAAATTATGCTAAAATTCTTTGTTTTAAATATAATAAAATATTTAAGCTAGGTACCTTAATTTTTAAGGTTTGTGACAACCCAATTTCTTATAAATTATTTAAGATTTCAAACAGACTGCATATTATTAGAATACAGTTAATTAATTAGTGATGAGATCTTTAATTTAAAGCTAATATACTATGGCTTACCAAATATGACAGCACAGCATTGCAGTGTCGAAAACTGTAGTTTTCCTTTAAACCCAATAAATGAATAATCAGCTAAGAATTTATCAGTAAACATTTTTTGCATTATTCTTCTTACTGTTTCAGAAACATCATTGCCCATTAAACGCATTAATGATACAATCTAAAAAACATAAATAATTAGACAAAAATCTTAATTTAATTATAATTTTTAAATTACCAATTGGGCTCTGTATTGTCTATTATCGGTTAAATTATCTTCTGCACTTTTTAACTCATCATTATTATTGATACAAGGAATACAATCATCATTTTCATAAACTGCAGTAGTGTTCCGTGTATGGTTTGTTGAAAATAAAAGAGAATTGTCTATTTTTTCATCAACTTTTTCAATCAAAGTAGTTATAATATCTAAACGTTTTTGAATCCCTTCATTTTCATATTTCATATTAGTTAATGCCCGTGAAGTAAATTTCATAAATGCTGAAACATTAATTGCAATTTTTAGATAGTTAAATTGTTTGAAACTTTAAAATTATGATATAACAAATTATTTACTTTGCAATTGATCATTATTCATTTCATGATTAATTATTGATACTTCTGGTACTACATTTCCACGCGGCATTAAACCTATTTGTTGCTTTAACTGTGATGATGATTCAGTAAAGGTAGATTTTGAAGAACTACTAGGATTCAATTTAATTTTTTTATATTTTGATGAATTTTCCACATTTTCTATTGCGGTATTTAAAATATGAGTCGGACTAGCAGCTGAGCTATTTGGAGATTCTTGAATATCAAGTGGCTTAAATGCCTTATCAAAGTCAGAGTTATCTTCGTTTTCATTCATAGATTCTACGATACATTAATAGTATAAATTATACTTATTTATAGGTCTAGATAAGAAATATTATCACTTAATTTTGACTATTGTAAATTATGACTTACCATCGGATTGAAGAGTAGGAGGACTAGAAATTTGATCGTTCCTCAATTTTTTGGAATTTTTAAATTTTTGTTTTCGAGCATCTTCATACACATTATTCATAGATGATGCTTCTGAATTTTTTTCTAATTTTCTAGCTTTTAAATAAGTATCTAAAACAACATTTATTTTATTAGTTATGCCACAGATATCTAGGAAAATAAAATAAAAAATACCTATATTTTTAAATAAAATCTCGACCTTGTATTGTTTGAATTCCAATTCATTTGGTTGTTTTCGACGTTCAATATACTTGGTACTAAATTTGTTTGGCCATGCACAGGAGCCATTTCTGAACCAAAATGCTGGTACCGCAGCTAATGTGCTATCGTCTTTAAACAAAACAACTATCCACATTCTATAAAATTAAAAAAATTAATTATATTATTATGTCATTAAAATATTAAAGTGTATTATATTAATCCAAACCTTAATTAATAATGTTGAGGTTCTGAATATCACAATAAAATATTACAAATAAACAAATAAATATAATACATAATATAGAACTTATTTATAAACTATATTATACTAGATAGAGATCTATCTTATTACAAATATTATATTGTAATAATAAAATATGTATGTACAATATATAATTATTAAGAAATAAATATTTATATTATACATAGGTACATAATAATTGTACAAATATTATAAAAATTAGATTTAATTTATTATTAATTCAGTAACATTCAAAGCTATTACTAATCCTAAATTTAATTTGAATAGAAAAAATAATATTTATATAACTATAATAATATGTAAATACATTAATACTACAGTATACTTTTATCTTATTATCGGTATAGCACCCAGACAGAAAATAGGAACATGATAATATTGCTAATATATTTTATGTATATGTTGCTAACAATATTGCCAAAAAAATATTGCAATTTTATGTTTTAAAAATGTATTAGTCAATATTTTAAAGTACATTTAACCATAAAAAAATGTTTTGAAAATATTTTCTAGTGTTATTGTGAGAATATTTTACTACATATATTTTGTCAACATGATCGAAATGTATTTTATACAATATTATACAAATATGTTGACAATAACTTTTATCGATTATTATTAAAATATTTTTATGAAATAATTGTAGAAATATTTGTTTTAAATTAATATTATTTATTATTATTTCAATATATTATTTTAAGTAAATAGTAGAGCATAATAGTTTAATTAGTTATAAATGTATGTACCCATGTAATATTATCTGTTATAAAAAACCCCATATTTTCTAAGTTTATCAACTAATTTATTACAATGATCATAATCTTTGGCGGTATTTCTAATTTATTGAAACATTTTATAACTTCATACTTGAATTTAAGTATACAGTTTTATAATGTAAGACAGGTTAAGTAATACTATATATAGACATATAGTAGTAGTACCTATATTTAGGTTATAATAATTACATACAGGCCTAAATTTAGCACAAGTGTCACCATAGGCTTCAATAAAATTTGCCCCCTCTTCATCGAATCCTCAACTGAAATGAAAAAGATAAATTTTAATTATCTTTAATATATTATATTCAAAATAAATTATTTTAGAAGTATAACTATTAAAATAATTTAAGTATATTAAAAATTCACAAATAAAATAAATACACAGTGTTATTATTATAGTAATTTAAAATAACAAATAGTATATATTTTTAATTCGTGGTTATATAATGTCACTATCATATAGTTATATATATATATATATATATATATTATATAATTATTATATATTATTATATTATTATATTATTATGTTATTATATTATACATATAGTCAGTATCATAATATTATATTATTATAGAACATTAGAACGACTATTGAATATTGATATTTGATGCCGAATTTTGTTTGTTCTTTATCTGACAAATTATATTTTTATAGTCCAGTACCACAGTACACAGTGCGGTGAAAACTGAAAATGCATGCATGTATCATGAATTGAATATACCTAATATACATTATTATTAATATAAGTACCTATAATATTAAACGATATTTAACGAAATATGTAAGTACATAAAAAAATGTTAATACGGGATTTACAAATAATTTAAATAAATAAAAAAAAATTGTTCAGTACAAATTTGCCACCTAATGCCCCAATATTACATATTATATCTACTCATATTAAAACTATGTTACATAGTCTATGTATAATTACCAGGGCTAGGATTTATATGCAACAGAATGTTTTTTTTACAACTTCTGATTAATAATTTTGTCAGTTATGTCCACGAATCACCTCAAGATGAGATAGATTGTGGTGTTTTTATTTTGTATGTTTTTGCATATTTTGGATAAAATGCATATTATTGCATATTTCGATTATAACTATAAGAATACAATAAAAATGCATGTTTTATAGTATATTTCGTGATTAATATTTCTTATTTAATTATAGCCTTGTGCTGATTAAAGTATAAAACTTTGTTTTTTGTCAATCATAAATTTTATTTTTATAAATACAATTTTATGGTACAATAGGTAAAATCTTTAGTCAATAAAAATCAATACTACGATCCAACCGCCGATCATTTATAATCGAAAATTTAAAAAAGTAT